>NC_067155.1:64169158-64266658 GCF_903995435.1 Acomys russatus | reverse complement strand
GGTTCCCAGCACCCACATTGGGAGGCTCAGAGGCATCTACAGAACTCATGCTCCAGGGGGATCCGACGTCCTCTTCTGGCCTCCATGAGTACCTGCATCCACATAGCGTACCTCGACATACAAATAAACAGAACGGTAAAACAAACAAATAAACAAACCATAATGCAGGGAACGGGGAGATGGTTAAGCAGCTGGGAGCACTGGCTGCTCTTCCAGGGGACCTGGGTTTGGTTCCCAGCACCCACATAACTCTGTAATGCTGTCCCTCTGTAACCCCAGTTCCAGAGGATCTGCTGCCCCCTTCTCGCATGTAGGCAAAACATCCACACACATAAAATAAAAAAATAAATGAAATCTGAAAAAAAAAATCCCTAGACTACATATGTGCATACGCACACATACACACACCACACATCTCAAACGCGCGCACACACACACACACACGCACACACATGCATACACACTCACGCACATACAAACACATACACGCGCACACTTGTGTTCACTAGCTGCATTATGCACTTACAGTTTTTATTTGTTTTCAGTTTCTGTCATGAGACAAGGGCTTGCTGGTAGCCCAGGGTGGCTCCAACTGGCAATCCCTCAGCCTTAGCCTCCCACATGTGAGTTATTGCCATGTGCTAACCCTCTGGTTGCAGGATTCACAGGTGCACGCTGCCTGCTATGCCACCCAGCGCAGTGCCAGCTGCAGATCTTCTCTGCTCTTCAAAGTTGGGGCCAAGTCTTTTTATAGACTTTTTTTTTTTTTTTTTTTTTGGAGAAAATGAAGAGGGAGAGAAGCTATGTGCAGACTCATTCCTGCCCCGCCCCCCCGTGCACGCTGTCCCCCCACTTTGTTTTGTTTTACTCTAAGCGTTCACAGTAATTCAGGGACATGGGACAGAATGGCCATCGTGGTTTCGTTTTTGTCTCCCAGTCTTGGGCTCCCGGGCCTACCTGGGCAGTGACTTGTCTGTCTTCGGCACTACTGTGCCTTTGGCACTGACTCCAGAGCCCGGCACAGGGACAGGCTCAGTTAATTCCTGATGAATACGGTTGGCGAGTTGCTTTTGGGCACCAAGATGCACCGTGTGACTCACAGGGTACACTTCTTTTTTGAATCTCAAAAGCTGCTCTGGGTTCCTAACCCATGTGCATAGGAGTAACCCAAGGCTCAGTGGCAATAGGGGTCCTGTGTGGGGCTGGCACTTAGGCCAGGTATGTCGTCCACTGTGGCTTTCTCTGAGGACCAGCCTGGCCTACCCAAAGCTGTTGACATGGTCGTTGAATGACTAATGTCTTTGGGACAGCGCTTTGACCATCTGTGCCCCGACATTGTCCCGAGAGTACCAGGAAGGCGTTGCCTGCCGTCCATTTGCACACTTTCTAGAACTAACTCTCTTCTCTCTTGCTCTTTCGTAAACAGCCTCCCATCTTTCCTACTATCTTGCGTTTTAAAAAATGAATTAATTGTTATTTTCATGGCTTCAGTTGTTTCGGCTTTTGAGTGCCCAGTACCCTTAATCACACCAGCAACACTGAGGGTGACCTGGCAAACTGTGGGGGTCATTAAGCACCCAGGACAGGTGCATATTGTTGGACCAATGGCACATGGGAGAAGAAGACGCTTGGTGCTCGCAAAGTTCACCAAGATGTGCTGGCCTGTGGCTGGGGGTCAGTGGGTCAGCGGGATGGAGCCAACCATGCTGTGCCTGATGAGGGGAGGAAGGCAGAACGCATCCCAGCTCTGTCCCTGTCCACAGTCATTCCTCTGGACTCACCAATGGAAGCCAGGGGCCAGCCGTGATGACCTGCGTGGGCGAGGTTGGACCAGAACTCACTGCCCACCCAGCTGACTGTAGCTTCCTGGCTTCCTGGTTCTCCTGAGGCCCCTGGCCTGTGTGTTGCCTCATCCAGACCGAGATGGTTCCTTCGCTCCAACACAGACACTCTATTCTGTGGTTGAGTTGTATGCAGGGCAGAGGACAGGCTCGGCCCTTTGTGTGCATATGGGCAAGCCTGTGACTGTACATGTCAGGAAGTGTGTGTATGAGAGCACACACACATGTGTGTGATGTAGCTTTGAGTGGCCATACATATTCAGTCGAATGCATGCCTGTACATACAGGGTGTATGTGGCACACACGATGCATGCATGCATATGTGTAATTGCTTCTAGTTCTCTCTGTGTTAGTGTGTGCAACTACGTTTGCCTCCTGTGTACATGTGCACACATGTATGTGTGAGGGCAGGGTGTGTGCGAATGCGCTTGTGAGTGTGTGCCTGTGGCTGCCTGGGAGGATGAGCCCTTGAGGGCTTGTGGGTCAGTCTGGTGACACAGTGTAAGGAGGGTAAAGAGATGCCTCGGTCTTGTGGATGACAAAGGGCTTTTCCTCCCACTGTGCAGGGAACTCACCTTGGGCTGCTGTTCGGCGCGGCTGCCTTCTGTCAAGCCTCATCTGGCTTCCACTTCCTGAGCCTCTTTTCCGTCACAGGCCCCTCTCCCTGACTCTCAGCCTCTCCCACCCAATCTCCATTTACACCTGTCTCTCCTCATCCCTGTCTTCTGCCTTCCTCCTCTCTCTCTCTCTCTCTCCCCCTCCATTGGTTTTCTTCCCCTGAACACACACACACACACAGACGCACACATTCACACACGCACACACATGTGCACACATACACATGCACGCACGCACACAGGCACATGCACACTCTCACATATACATGCAAACGCACGCACACTCTCACACATATGCACATTCTCACATGCATACACACTCTACACATATGCACACTCACACATGTGCACACATACACGTGCACACTCACATACACACATATGAAGCACACACTCTCACACACTCACACACACATGTGCACACATACACATGCACGCATGCATATTCACACACTCTCACACACAGGCACACTCACACATACACACATGCACACTCACACTGTGGACTCTCAGAGACCACACCATACTTTCCCAGTGAGCATGGCATCAGAGGGAACCTGGCAGCCAGCCCTCAGGCACAGCTTCCTCATGCTCAGGTGACAGAGGAGGAGTTCAGTCTCCTGCAGCAGCTCGCTGTCCCTTGCCCTCTCCCCCGACTCCCACCCCCAGTCTGGGAACCTCCGCTGCCTTTTCCTGCCCACCCTCTGACCCCCAGGGCCGGCCTCTGCTCTTCTTCCCAGTCCTGTGCGTGGCCCAGCTGCAGGTTAATGCATTTACCGCCGAGACCGGATGCAGAAGGGGGAGGCCGCAGGTTAACCATTTATTACGGAGGCGGTTGCAGCGGGCGCACTGCACGTGGGCACCAGCAAAGCTGCAATTTGGCACTCGAGCTGGGCTGGGAGGGATCGCTTCCCCAGAGGTGACCCTCGGCGGGAGATTGCATGTCACTGGTGAAGAATGGCGCAGAGGCGTGATGGGTAGGCTGTCTGCCTCCCTGACCTCAATCGCCTCCTGCAGCGTGGCTGCCAGCATGGAGCTGACACAAAGCGCTTATGATTTCTACTGTGAAGCCGCAGGAGGATAATGAGGGACCGGGCCCCGACTGCCGGGATGGGGCCTGGCCTCCTGGGCCTGGAGCTCCTGTCTGAGTAGCCACCCCTAGGAAGCCCAGGCATGGGGGGGGGTGGTGGAGGGGGCAGTGTTCAATCAGGAGAGACGCAGGGCAGGGCAAAGAAGAACGGCAGTGTGTTTGTCTGTGGGGACTGAAGGGGACAGGCTGGCCCAAGGAACACCCACTAAAGTGTCTGTGACCACCCTGGGATCCTGTGGGCTCATTCACAAATGTCCTCCCGTATAACTGCCATGGCCTGCCAATGTCCTTCCTGGCCAGTAAATAGGTAGGAGGGACATCGATTGTCACCCCCCTACCCTGCAACCTCCTGCACGTTTGAGTTCCTTCTCCCACAAAGGATATGATCATGCCCCTGTCTCTAAAGGGGTAAATAGCGGTCAGTCCTTTAGCTCCACCGGGGAGCCTTGGTCATCAATACTCAGAGCAGCGCCCAGCGGGCCAGCTGTGTGCTAGGGGGTTGTTAGCACTGTTGGTACTGGCTTTCCCTCTGTAAGAACGCCGACTGTTCGGCGCTAGAATGAAGCTGTGTGGCCGAACTCTAGCCAGCATGTGTGAGGTTCTGGGCTCAGGGTCCCCAGCCCTGCAGACAGCAAATGAAAGGAATGGTAGTCAGACCTCCAGCACAGACAGGAGCGGGAGGTGACACAGGCCTGCCACTGGAAATGCATCAGAGGTGGCCTTCAACCCATCGGCCCGCTTAGTGCCCCTACTCTTTTTTTTTTTCCACCTATTAGGCAGCTGCCATGTCTCCTTTCAAGCCATCAAACACACAGCCTACCTGCCCACGCTGGATATTTAAGTCGCATCTGCTGAGCTCAGTAATAAGGCCCACAGTTGCCAGTGACCAGGTGACACAGTAGGTTCTGAACAAATGGGCTCTCGGCCATCCTGGTTAGATATTCCCCTGGCTTGCTGGTTGGACTGCCTAGAATATTTGGCAAACGTCAAGTCAGGGACCTCGCCTCAAAAAAAGTTGGATAGTGTTCCTCTGGCCTCTGCATGCACACATGCCTATGCGCATGTATTTGTACACACACACACACATACATGTGTGTGTGTGTGTGTGAGAGAGAGAGAGAGAGAGAGAGAGAGAGAGAGAGAGAGAGAGAAAGGGAGGAAGGGAGGAAGGGAGGGAGAGAGGGAGGGAGAGAGAGAATAGACACTCCTATTCTTGCAGAGCTGGAATGTGCCCAGAATCTAAAGCATTTGTGGCGGATCTAGGCGAGAACATGAACTGTAAAGCCACAGATGCTGCTGGGGTTGCAGGAATCCCGGACTCTTGAAAAGTCCTGTGCTCAGCAGGCTGCCCAGGAGACTGAGCATTAAGTTGTGATAAGCTATGGGGTGTCTTTTGGGCTCCACCCTGAAGTTCCTCCCAAGTAGCCTATACTTTGTGCATACTCTTTCTTGTTTGGGGGACTCGTAAGCAGATGGGCAGGGGGTGGGCACAGCTCCTCCACGGGCTGAGGCTCCATGGGGGCTGGGGGTCGTGGGGAGCTGACTGGGATGTGTGCTCAGCACGCTCACGGGTGAGCGGAAGGTCAGAGTCCCAGCTGTGTGGACGCATTGTGCCTGAGATCTGCCATTGTGTCCCTTCTGGGACATGGAAATGGGAGGAGTCTATGCACGCCTATATCTGAGACTCTTCCAAACACTGGACGAAAGGAGCTGCAGGCCTGGCTTCTCACCACTGAGGACCACCTTTGATGGTTACCATGGGATCGGGCCTTGAAAGGAGTCAAGGGAACAAAGTGTTGGAGAAGAAGACTGACATGCACCCCATCACTCTTGTTGAAGACCAGAGGGGAACCTTGCAGACAGAGCCTAGTAAATATCAAAGGTCAGTAAGCTTTAGGGCCCTTGTCCCAGGGAGCAGGAAGCTGGGGTGTTGACACACCCAAGAGCCTGGGTTGGCTCCTCTCCAGGGCAGGTTAAGTGCTTGGAAGCCCCAACCTTCCCTGCATAGCTTTAGAACAATTCCCAAGACTGCATGGAGGCTTCAGTGAGAATATTTATTCCCCTTACAGACTTATGTGCTTGAATACTTGGTATCAAATTGGCAGCCTATCCAGAAAAGATTATTGTAGCCTTGTTGGAGGAGGTGTGTCACTGCAGCAGGCTCTGAGTTTTCAAAGGATTCATGTCATTCTGGCCTCTCTTTTTGCCTCCCTGCTCGCAGGTTAAGATGTGCGCTCCCAGCTGTCCCTTTGCTGTGACATCATGGACTCTAACTCTCTGAAACTATAAGCCAATTAAACACTTTCTTTTGTAAGATTCCTTGCTCGTAATCACAGCCATAGAAACTAATACGGCTGAGCAGAGAGATCCAGTGAGGCTCTGGGAATGCGTGCCACTCTCAGTAGAGTTGCGGGAATGGCCTCCCTCAGTCTACAGAACCTTTTGCCCATGGGACCTTCTAAGCTGTATAAAATGTCTCTTCATGGGGCTTGTGTACAATCTCCACACCAATGTCATGCTTTATTTGTGTGTATCCAACAGTGGTGTGGCCACTATCCTACCCCTGTTTTCTAGTGAAGTATGCCATGAGGAGAAATTGGATCTCATCAGACTTTGTATTTCCAGGAAAAGAAAGAAAGAAAGAAAGAAAGAAAGAAAGAAAGAAAGAAAGAAAAGCGAAGAGTGGCAGAGAGGCCCATGGACTTAGCTGTGTAGGGCACCTGCACCTGACCGGTAGCTAGCCTCACTGGCACAGGGACACCCACATCTCAGCCCAGTCCAATTGCAGGAACAGGAGTCATGACAACCAAACCACTCCCTTGTTGAAATTGAGTCTTAGCCCACTGTGGCTGGGAACGGATGAGTCTGAGCTCATTCGTGGCGAGGACTGCCAGGAGGCAGAGGCGCCACTGTGTCTCAACAGTTCAATGTCAGCATAGTTTCTGGCTGAGTCCCCTTCCTGTTGACACCTGCTGTGAGGGTAGATGCTGAGATCACTCGTAGCTCATAGGTGGTCCTCAGTCGCTGAGTGTGAGACAGAAATGGAATCTTAGGCCCAAGGCTCTGTTGAGGCAATGAGTTTGGATCCAGAACCTTGGCTACATGGCCTAGGAGATAGGAGGTGGTCACTTCCTGTTCAGAGAGGAAGTGGAGAGACTAGTACAGGGAAGCCATCTTTTCAGACTGTGGTGGTATGTGGGTTTGAGGAAGTTCCAGTATTTTGCATTTTGAGATGCTATGAAGGACAAATATGTTGTCCTTTACTTAGACAAGTCTAGAGAGCTGTTGGAGGTGGCCGTGTTGTGGAGACAGGCATGCACAGCCATGCACAGCTTTTTGTGTGGGTGTTGGGGATGGGAACTCAGTGTTCAGGCTTGCACAGCAAGCCTGCCTACCCACCATGAAGAATCTCCCCTGCCCAGGGGAAAGTACTTTCTTGTCTTCCAGTGTTGGGAGAAGTTTCAGAGCAAGGAAAACAAAACAGAGCACCTAGAAGCAGTCGTGTCTTCTTTTTTAAATGTCTTTTTAAAAATTCATCCAGCACTTGGGAGGCAGAGGCAGGTGGATCTCTGAGTTCGAGGCCAGCCTGATCTACAGAATGAGTTTCAGGACAGGCAAGGATACATAGAGATCCTGTCTCAGATTTCAAGAACAATAACAACAAAAACAAACAGACAAATAAACAAAGGGAAAAAAAAGATAGAAAAGGCAGGGGCTGACATGGGTGTTGTTGGAGATAAGTGGCAGCTTCATACACAGGAGGCTCTGGGTTCAATCCCCAGCACCTCACAAAGGCCCTGCTTCTAAAGGACCCAGTGCTTCCATGGAGGCCAGAGAGCCAAGCCTTTAACATGTGGGTCTCTGGAGGCCTTTCTTCCACAGCACAGCAGGAAGTGGTAGGACCTTCAGCATCCCCAGCCTACTACAGAGCCTGGTGTCTTGAAGCTGCTCAGTGAGGAGATCTGTTGAACAATTTTCTGATAGGTGATGGGACAGATTCCGGCTCCTTAGCAGTGCTTAGTGCAAGCAGAGAAAAGAGAAACCGAGGCAGTGATGGCAACACACGGTCAAATCCTTTCTTAATCAACTGAGCAAAGGTTGCCTCTAACCTGCCTGTGGAGCATGGTGGTTGTCACAGCATGTGACTCCTCCGGGGGCCATGCCTGTGGACACAGACACTGTGGGACCTGAGGGCTTACAGGACTGAATCAGTGCCCACTCCCTGACTGGGATAGGCCTGCAATGGCAGCTCCCAATTCTGTATGACCCTGAAGGCTTGAGACTGTACAGAATAAGTCACCCAGCTCAGATGTGGGGGCCAGGAACAGGCATTTATAACAAGGGGCAGCTCTGGCTCTGCTGTGGCAATAGCTGGCTGGAGCTCCATCTTGAGCATCTAGATAGTACCAGCGGGACTCAAGGAGACGCCCATCTCCAGGCCTCTCTGCTGGGGGGCACACAGTGTGTCTGCACACAATTAGACTTGGTTTGCATTGTTTCAAAATAAGTTCTCATATGTAGACCAGGATGACCTAGAACTTGAAATTCTCCTGCCACAGGCACAGGTGTGTGCCATCACAGCCAGCTTGGCCATAATCCTAGTTCCTTCTGTTGTTGTGATAAACATTATGACCATAAGCAATTCAGGGAGGAAAGGGTTTAGCTTACCCACCCTGGTCACAGTCCATTACGGAAGGGACTCAGGGCAGGAATGCAAGGCAGGAACCTGGAGGACAGGAACCTGGAGACAGGAACCTAGAGGGCAGGAACCTGGAGGACAGGAACCTGGAGGCAGGAACTTGGAGGGCAGGAACCTGAAGGACAGGAACCTGGAGACAGGAACCTGGAAGCAGGACCCTGGAGACAGGAACCTGGAGACAGGACCCTGGAGGCAGGAACCTGGAGACAGGAACCTGGAGGCAGGAACCTGGAGGCAGGAACCTAGAGACAGGGACCTGGAGGCAGGAACCTAGAGGCAGGAACCTGGAGGCAGGAACCTGGAGGCAGGGACCTGGAGGACAGGAACCTGGAGGGCAGAAACCTGGAGGACAGGAACCTGGAGGCAGGAACCTGGAGGCAGAAACCTGGAGACAGGGACCTGGAGGCAGGAACCTGGAGGGCAGGGACCTGGAGACAGGAACCTGGAGGGCAGGAACCTGGAGGACAGGGATTGAAGCAGAAGCCATATTGGCTCACTCAGCCAGCCAGGATCACCTGCTCAGGGGTGGCACCACCCGAAGTGGGCTGAGACCTCCTATATCAACCACCAGTCAAGGAAACGCCCCACAGAGATGGTCACACATCGATCTGATGGAGCTAGTCCTCAGCTGAGCTTCCTCCTCCCAGTTGACAAAAATACCAGCACAGCCTTCGTCAAGGTGCTTTGTTGGCTCCCCCTCTTGTGTATGTGTGCATGCCTGTGTGTGTGCGTGTGTGTTTGTGTGTGTACATGGCTGTGTGTGTGCATGGGTGTTTGTGCGTGCCCCTCCCCCCTCTCTCTCTCTGTGTGCATGCCTCTGTGTATGTGTGTGTGTGTGCATGGCTGTGTGTGTGCATGGGTGTTTGTGCATGCCCCTTCCCCCTCTCTCTCTCTGTGTGCATGCCTCTGTGTGTGTGTGTATGTGTGTGTGTGCATGTGTGTGCATGGCTGTGTGTGTGCATGGGTGTTTGTGCGTGCCCCTCCCCTCTCTGTGTGTGTGTGTGTATGTGTGTGTGTGTGCATGGCTGTGTGTGTGCATGGGTGTTTGTGCGTGTCTCTCTCTCTCTCTCTCTCTCTCTCTGTGTGTGTGTGTGTGTGTGTGTGTGTGACTACATGCACATACATAGAGGTCCAAGGAGCTTGTCAGCCTTCCTGTAGCATTTCCACCCTCGTATTCCCTTAAGCGAGGCTTTCACTGAACCTGAAGCTATTTTGGCCAGGCTCGAGGCCAGAGAGTCTGTGCGACTCCTCGCTGCTCCCCAACACTAGGATTATAAAATATGTGCGGCCATGTCCAGTTTCACATGAGGGCTGGGGATTCGAACTTACGTTCTCATGTTTGCACAGCAAATGCTTGTACTCACTGAGCTGTCTCCCTCGTCTTTGGACTGGAAGCACACCTGGGATCCGCTCATCTGGAGATGCCCAGCATCCTTTCTTCTGTGGCTCCCTGCAGCTAGGCATGTGTCCTGTAACTAACTGGCTGCCACTGCTTTCGCATCAGTGTCCCGACCTGCCCCACCTTGCCCCAGAGCCGGCTGTGTGCGCACTGAGCAGACAGATGCCGAGTCCCCTTCAGGAGCCTGGAAGCCAGTGTGCTGCCAGTGCATCCGGGTCACAGACAAGCCTCCAGCGAGTCAGGACTAGGGACTCTGTGACTAAATCCACAGACGCTCACCTCCCGACCTCCACGCCGGATTTCTATTTGCTTCCTTCGTCAGACAGGCTTGGGGATCTGTTTGGCTGAAAGTCAGTTGGACGCCTCATTGCCCCACCTTCTTCGTCAGGGCAGAAGACAAATGAGCCGGATGCTCACAGGGAGGCAGCATGGCTGTGGGAGGAGCAGGAGACAACCTCGGGCGGAGGCCGTGAACTTCTCAGGAATATGACAGTGGAGCCAGATCTGAACACGGGGAGCTCAGGCTGTGGGTTTGGGGCGAGGCCCCAGGTGCCCTCTAGTTTCTAGCCCTTTCCTGAATCTACTCCTCAAAGAGCAAGTAAACCCAAAGGTGAGGGGCCTTCATCTCTCACGGTCCAGAACATCCCAGAACAAGATAAGTTACCAAGAGCATGCCACCACGCTTGAAGCGGTGACTTCTGATGTGAAAGAGAACATTCAGGAATCGTAAGAGAATCTTCCGTCTACGCTAGTCCCAGCTGCTTGGGACTGTGTGGCCTCAGGAGAACCGTGGGGTGCCTCTAACCACGCTTTCTTCTTTTTGAGAAAGCAGGAGGGATTGGGGCCGTGGCAGTGTGGCAGCTTTGTGAAGACAGTGACATCTGACATGGTTGGGTCTAGCCAGAGAAGTTATAAAGCAGGAGGCAAAGGTGGGTCTTGCCTATGATCCCCCTCAGTCCTGGTTAGACATTTTTCAACTTGCTACAAGCCAGGGGTCATCTGGGAAGAGGGAGCTTCGCCTGAGAAAATGCCTCCATTCATTTATGAGACTGGTCTGTAGGTAAGTTTAATGAGCTTTATGTACTAATGATTGATTGGGGGGAGGCAGCCTATTGTGGGTGGTGCCATCCCTGGGAAGGTAAGCTATATAAAGCAGGCTGAACAAGCCATGGGGAGCAAGCCAGTGAGCAGCACCCCTCCACGGCCTCCGCATCAGCTCCTGCCTCCAGATTCCTGCCCTGAGTTCTCTTTATAGTGCATTGTAAGCCAGATAAACCCTTTCCGCCTCCCAGTTTTCTCCTGTTCATGGTGTTTGCAACAGTAACAGACACCTAAGACGCCTGGGCAGAGGGGAATACAGGCAGGCACAGCTGAGGGGCTCTGTGCACCAGTCCTGCCCCATGCAGCCTTGCCTGGCCCATCTCTGTCTTCACAAGGGAGCTTCTGGCCTCTCCTCCTGTCCCTTACAAGTACACTAACTGTGGGACCTGAGCTCACCCGATCAGTGTGACCTCACCTTCCTTAATCACATCGGCAAAGACCCTGGTTTTGAATAAGATCACACTCTGAGGTTCTGCAGCGGTGTGCTCAGCGCCAACAGTAGGTTCTGGGGTTGATCTGGAGCGGATCACTCCCCCTAGAGACTGTGGAAATGCGCTCAGCAGCAACTGTGCTATAGGTGATCAGTGCTCTGATCATTTGCATATGGTAACCCCATTTCATGGCAAAGCTGAGCTGGAGGCCCACGGTTTGCCATACCCAAGGCCCCCTAGATCCAGCCCTGTCCCGGGGGCCTGGCTCTCAGGCCTCACTACTGTTCAGCTGGGGTGGGCAGAAACAGGGGACAGTCATCAATGTCACCCTGAGCCACTGGAGGGAGGACCCTTCCACTCAGGCAGGCACCACTCCTGTGGCTGCCTCTGCCCTGAATAGGCCGCAGCAAGTAAACAGTCTGAAACCCATTCTCATTAGGCTAATTTACGAATAAATTACCATATTCAATGGCCTTATTTTTACTGCTCGTTAACAGGCCTATGATAGGATGATAATTACGGGATTTTAAGTGGCTAATGGCAGCTGGGGCGTCAAAAGCAGTTTTCCCTGAATCTGTTTATGGCAGCGAAGGTGACGGGAGGGGGGGCATTGAAATGTTGAAGCCACACTTTGTGGGGGGAACCCCCCCCCCGCTTTAATTGTTGAGTATTTATTAGAGAGGAGGGAGTCTGTAATTTAAAAAATGAAACTCTGAAAAACAAAGGAAATTAATTAGTCTTCTCTGGTGCCGTGACCTTCAGGGAGATGACGACAGACAGGCGTCCCGAAGACTCACAGTCCCTCTGCAGGGCAAGAGTGGCCTCTGAACTTAGGCTTGCCAGCATGCTCCACTCTGTATGTGGCTGCAGAGCCTCCTCCTGGGGCTCCTAGCACCCAGCAGGGCTGACAGGGCAGCCGAGTCAGCCTCATCATGTGACCTGACTGCCATCAGACACCAGGGCCCCTGCTGAACTGTGCCGGTCCATGCAACACCGGCTCCTTGCTGTTACACAGGGCCAGCTCCATACAGACTGGGATCTCTATGAGGTTCTCCCGTGTAGCCATTTTTCTTTAGCTGTGAGACAGTCACCCCACGGGCTTGACTCTTATCACCATGTCCATTTTTGTGGAGGTAGAAACTGAGACACAGAAAGGGTAAGTAGTTTTGAGAGTGTCACACACCCTGGGCTGCTCTGTGTCTCTGCAGCAGGCCCCTGCAAAACCACTCTCGTTTTCTCCTTCTTCTCATCAAATGCACAGCAAGTGAACCCATGTTACAGGGGATGGATTTGGGGGGCGGTGCGTTCAGACAAGGCGAGTGACCCAGTTGGGTAAGTGTCTCAGCTCCAAGGCTCATCTAAGTGGCTTAAAAATGTGAGGGCGGTGGTCTGGGGACAGTTTAGGGAGGGACATCTTGACAGGCAGTTAGAGACCCTGTGCCAGGTTCTAGGGGCCTTTGTCCTACCTACCTGCTTGCCTTCCTTCCAGACAGCCCCTCACCCTCATCCCCATCCCTCCTGGGCCTCCGGTTTTTAGTATGCAGCTCTCGGAAAACAAGCGACCAGCAGCTGACAGTGGGAATAAATATCGCAGCGACGTTGGTTAGCATTTGATCCCAGCTGGGGCTCCGGGAGCTGAAGTCTCGGAATGTCTTGGCAGTTTTTAATGCTGAATAATTTGATTAGATCAGTGGCTGAGCTGCTGTTCCTGGTGAGATAAACCCTCCCTCATTCCAGGGGACTTGGGGGGGGGACCATAGCCCCCATGCCCTCCCTCCTAGCTGGCTATCTATGACTCTATGCCCCCAGCCCCGGCCCATCTCCTCCATCTCCTCCCCTCTCTCCACCTTTCTCTCCCTCAGATCTCAGTTATTTCTCCCTCCACACACAAAGTCTATCTCCTCTTCTTAGAGATTTTTAAAATCTTTCCTACTTCAGTTCCCACACTTGTCTGCCCCAGCATCTGATGAAGTGAAGACAACCCCACAGGTTATATATGGGGGGGCGATGAGTAGAGGGGTGACAGGGCCACCAGGCTCCCCCTTCTCCTCTTGGCCCTTTGCCTCAACCTCCAGAACCTTCTGGGTCTTTCCACCACTTTCCATCAACCAGGGGCCAATTTTCCAGTCCTCGGGGTGAATCGTCCTGGGCCTTCCTTCCTTGCTACCCGCTAGTTCCAAATTTGGAAGCAGTGTTTCTCTTAGAAGGAATGGAATCTCCACTGAGGCCAAGAGTCATGTCTTTGGGTAGAGGAGGCGATGAGGAGAGGGAGAGAGCATTCGGGACACCAGGAAGGAAAGGCAGACATACCAAGTTCTTCCCTGCCTCAGAGGGGAGGAGAGGGGTGCACACACCAGCTTTCGTGTGACAAGATGAAGCCAACATGGTTCCATCCGCACATCTGTCCTATTTCATCTCCTCCCACTTCCTCCTTCTCTCACTCACTTCCCACTTCCTTCATGTTTCTCCTCCTCTTCCTCCTCCTCCTCCTCTTCTCCCCGTCCACAAAGCCATCGTCCGTGGGGACATGGTCCCTTTGTTCTCTCCTTCCCCTCTTCCTTCTCCCAGCAATCAGCTCTTAAGCACCCAGAAGTCCTGTGGTCTACACAACAGCGCCCCCGCCTCCACCTGCCGTCTGCGGCTGCTCTTCTGAGAGCACCAGCAAGAAATGCACACTGTGTTGCACTGGTGCAGTAGCCAGAGAGAACAGTGAAGGAAGAATGTAAATTAAAAAGAAAAAAAAAACCAACCAACAACAACCATGTGTGGGTGGCTGAGGGACGGGAGGCACACTTCAGGGCAGGTCTGAGACAGGCCCCTGGCCGATGATGACATTTCTGCTGCCTCCATACTGGCAACAGATCGGCAAAGCTTGTGATTACAGAACTTGTCAGGACCTTTGGAGCGTGGCCTTGTCCTAGGCTGTGGGCCACGGGAAAAGAGTGACAGTCTGGAGGGCCAGCTCCTCATGGCATACACAGGAGCCTGGGCTGGCAGCTCGGAGTTCCCTGCAAGGCTTGAGACAGCTTGAGATGGGATCCTCTCAGACCTCAAGAGCCAACGGCAGAACCTGTCTCCCTGGCCTGGGACGACAGGCAGCTGTCCCCTGCACCTCTCCCTGGGGTGCCATGGCCTCCTTACTGCTTTTCAGGGTTCTCACAGGCATGGGACTGGCTGCTGCTCACAGCAGAGGCCCCGCTGTCCTGTGGGCATCCCCCAACATCCCTTCCCTTCTCTCACGTGCTCCAGTGGACACCTGGCCTCCAGAGACAGTCCCTCTGTCCTAGGTTCTCTGCTGTCTCTGTGCTTCAGCCCTACTTCCAGTTAGGATGTGGCCTGGGTCTACCTGAAACTGGGCCAACTCTGTGTGTCTCGGTCCTTCCCCCACCCCCCCAGCCAGCAGCCTCCCCTCAGAGCTTGACAGGACAGCGGGAAGCCAAGCTTAGGCTCATTTAAAATTCTGGTCTTTCTTTCTTTCTTTCTTTCTTTCTTTCTTTCTTTCTTTCTTTCTTTCTTTCTTTTCTTTCTTCTTTTCTCTTTCTTCTTTCTTTCTTTCTTTCTTTCTTTCTTTCTTTCTTTCTTTCTTTCTTTCTAAGATTTATTTATTTATTATGTATACAATGCTCTGCCTGCATGTACACCTGCAGGCCAGAAGAGGGCATCAGATTACATCATAGATGGTTGTGAGCCACCATGTGGTTGCTGGGAATTGAACTCAGTACCTCTTAACCACTGAGCCATCTCTCCAGCCCCGGTTCTTTCTCTCTCCCTCCCTCCCCCCCTCTCTTTCTTCTTCTATTTGTTTGTGACAAAGCCTCGTGTAGTCAGTTTTTAATTCCCAATGCATTGAGAATAACCATGAATCTTGAAATCTTGAAGCTTGAAGGTCCCAATTAATTAAATGGTTTTGGTTTTTCAAGACAGGGTTTCTCTGTGTAGCCTTGGCTGTCCTGGACTTACTTTGCAGATCAGGCTGGTCTCGAACCCACAGAGATACGCCTGCTCCTGGATCCCCGAGTGCTGGGACTCCAGGCAAGTTGCTGTGGTCCTGGTGTCTTTTCACAGCAATAGGTCGTTAGCTAAGACTGTGTCCCACATAGCCTTGGTGTGTGAGGTGTGAGTTGGTCTTCAGTCGGTGACCCTGTTTTGGGAGGGTTAGAGGGCGTGGCAATCCAGAGGAAGCATGTCACTGAAGGCCAACTTTGCAGTTTTAAAAGCCCACAGCATTCCCAGTTTTCTTGCTGTGCTTCTTGCTTGCAGTTCAGGATTTGAACTCCACCCACCGTGTCTGCCATTACCATAGTGATGACGACGCACTCGTATCCCTCAGGAGCCTAAATAAACTTCTCCTTCTGTAGGCTGCCTTGTCCGTGTGTTTCATCACAGCAACAGACAGGAACCAGTACACACATGCATAAAACACTGAGCTGCACTAACCCGTGCCCACTGCCTTAGGAGCTCAGTAGCTATTGAATCTGTACACACAGATACTAACCTAATCTTGAGAAGGCTGGTTGACACTCAGGGGAACTGCCAACTGCTGAACTCCTACTCACCCCACAAAGCCTCATTCACAATGCCCTCCTTTAAGGAAGTGTCTCTACTTAGCATACCTGGAGGGAAGGCAGTGGGCCCTTTCTTTCTGGTCCTGAAGTGTCAGTCCAGGCCCAGGCTGGGAAGCTGGGTACCGTTTCTCTCCCTTATATTAGACTGGGTGTTTCTGCAAGGCTGCTGCCCTGACAATGCTGCCCTCTAACCTGCAGATCCTCAGAGAGTAACCTGTATCCACCAGCTTTTCAGTTGTTCCAGTGAGAAGGTGGAGAGAGGGGGAGAGAGAAACAAGCCCACTCCCTTTATTCAAGTGAGGAGGTGGGGAAGACGTGTGGTTTCGAGCTATAAACGGACTCATATTTTTAAATGCACTGGGTGGGGTGGGTGGGGGGGCGAGGGTTCTATTTAAAGGAGCCTTGATGTAAAGCCTTTTTATAAAATAAAGACATCTTGAGTGTATGAACAGTTGCCCCCTGACATATCTGTTTATAAATGGAGATGTTTAAGGGTCACAAAAACTGATACTTAAGAATTTTTTTTCATTCGATACGTATTTGTGAAGTGCACACTGAATGTCAGGCTGTGTATTGGGCGTGGGCAGGGCAGTGGGTGGCACCGTTCTCCCAGAGCCTGAGGGCCACGCAGGCCCAGCAGCTCAGTTAGAGTCTGCCCGCCCCCTCCGCGTCCCCTGCCCCCACCGCCCCCATCAACTGTGTGTTCCTCAACCGCTTTGTTCCTGTCTCTGAACTTCAACCGCCTGAACCAATTGTGATAAAACCATCCGTCTCCAAGTGGCCATGAAAGTGCAGTGGGAAGGTGTTTCTCGGGTGTTCTGGAAGATTACCCGGCCCTGAACACATCCACTTCCATCACGGGAAGGCCCCTTGTGTGCACCCCGGACAACCTCAAAGTGGCTTTGCCTCACTCCGACAGCAAGGAACCCGTGCAGTCCACTGTTCGTGTGCAAAGTGATACAAAATTACCTGTGTATGTAACGATGACATTAGAGTCAAAACTCCAGGTATCATAGATGTTTGGGGTCATTTAAAGCAAAGCTAGTGGCTGGGATAATGTCTCTGCAAAGCCGCTGTTCTCCTGGAAGAAGGTGGTGTCCTGCACCCAGACCCTTCATCTTCTATTCAGGACAGTCACGGGAGGGAGTGCAGGTTGAGCTGAGAATGGGAGACAAGGAGGTCCCCAGGCTGGTGGGGAGGGTAGTTTAGTGGGTGGAGTGGGCACACAGTAACAGGAAGCCCCCAGTTTGAGTCCTGGCCCCATATAAACTGTCCAGTAATGTCCATTTGTAACACTAGCACTCAAAATGTGAAGGCAGAGTTCAAGGCCGTCGTGAGCTAGAAGCCTGTCTCGGGGAAACCCAGAGGACAGGCACAGGCTGGTGCCCTAATGTCTCATGTCCTCACGGCGCCCACAGGCAGCTCCACTCACAGTCCTGGAAAACAGAGCAGGAAGAGTGTTGGCCTGTGCAGCCCTTGTCGCTGAGCTGCTGGGTGGACTAAGGGGTCTCAAGGTTTCTCAAGGTCACTGTCTCTAGTACTGCTCTCTGGAGCGTGGACACCTAGCTCTCATCCGTCTGTTTCTGCTGAACCCTCCTGACCTAGCCTGGACCCAGGCCCCCTGGTGCGCTCCCCTCTGTGATTTGAGAAACAAACAAAGCATTTATTGCTCCTCACTTGTACATGTCACCAGACTTCGGCTCCTGCCGTCTCATATGGAGACACCCTTTTAAGAAGGCTCTGCTGTCACCCTATTTTACAGGTGTCTAAGCTGAGCCACAGAATGCTCACCTTTGGCCAAGGTCACTCACAGATAGTGGCCATGCCACGGCCTCTCGGGAACACGCGACTGCACCTTTGGACCTCTCACCTTGGTCCCTACCCTCTGCTGTTCCTCTTTGATTCACACAGCCAAAATGCCTTCTGATGTGTTCAACAAAGACAGTGGGCTCAGCCTTGTGCCTTCCCAGCAACCACAAAGAGCAGGCAGGACGTGTCACTGGGGAGGTAAATTTAGCCCATGACCAAATTTGGGCAAGGCTGCTGTTGGTAGGGCCCGAGAGGGGTTGAGAGTCTGGCCCGAGGTCTCCCAACCATCAGGTCACTCGGGAAGAACGAAAACAATTGGCGTTTTGAGCGCCTGCCATCTGAGCTCCTTCAATCCCGTGGTTAAAACCCGACTCAGCCAGCAATGCTAGAGACCAGCTCAGGAGCTGAACAGGGGCGCAGTGCTTCCGGGTTTTGTTTTTATTGGGGGGGGATGATTGCTTCTTTTGCTGCACTGCTTTTCGCTCAGATGCTCCATCCCAGAAAGGGTTACAACTTGAGGCAAAGCTTTACCATAAGCACAAAGAGCTAATATTGGCAGATTGGGGTTTCTGTGAATATTCATTGTAATCTGCGACTTGGTGAGCTGGGATCGCTCCCTCCTGCAAGCTGCACACTTATAACTTGTGAATTCATAAATATTTACGAATTCACACAGTCATCACCGATAAATTATTTCATCTGACAGTTCCACACAAGCTCTGCCTGGCTTTGTGCAAGTCTGATCAAATCTCGCGCAAACTCTCGGGTGACAAGCGCTGATGGGGCACGGCTCAAACCAGTACCAGATTCCACAGATCCGAATGGGTCACTAACAGGGACTTACAAGGACCTGGGTGAGGGAGCTGTGTTGCACGGGGGGGGGGGGGGGGGGCTGCCAGATGCTCCCTGCAACTGCACATATATTTAATAGTCCTGCCTCTTTGAATGTGTGAGAGACACAGACTGGGACATGAGCTGTGGAGAGAGAGGCACGTGTGCAGGGTACCTCCTTGCAACCTGGTGGTAGCAGTTCACCTGGCTTTGCACACCTGGTGTAATAAAAATGATGGTGGCCATACTGAAGCCCAGGGGCCCCCTCCAGAAAGTTCTCTTCTTCCCTTATTTAACAAAATACTCACCAACTCTGGGTGACCCGGGCTTGGGTGATTTTGAGAGTTTTTCTTCTCTTTCATGTAAAGCCACCGGAGGTGTTTCTGGGTGTGCTGTGGCTCCCCCAAACCTGGTTCACCCACTGAATCTGCCTGGTACTCCCTCCTTTTCCTCCTGCAAAGACAAGACACTCCTTGCCCTGCTTGTTCCATGCTCACCCTGATGTTTGAGAGTTTGTAAGAATTATGGGTGAGTTTCTGAGTGCCGGCATGACACCAACACAGGGCCCTGTGGGCTGATGACAAAGGCCACCCCAGGCCACGATGCTCCTCGGCCTGCCTGCTCCAGCCTACACTCTCACTTCTGTTCCCTGTCTCTGAAAGGCCCTTCCTTCCACAGAAACATGCCTGCAAGGCCCCCTGGGGAATGGCCACCTCCCAAGAGTCCCTCACTTTGTGCCCCCCCTTCATCCAGGATCTTTCTCTCTCTCCAGAGTGAACTCACGTCACCTCCCCCCCTTTTCTTATCTTCTGTCTTCTGTCCACAGAGGCAAGGCCTTGGTGTCTGACCTCAGCCACTCTTTCTCCTGGCTCCTGCAGGAAATGCGCTGCCCTACGTGCTTAATGAACATTGCTTTCGTTGAGTGAACAGGTGCACACAGCTGCAGACGGGCCAGGCTCAGACTCACAGGGTCCAAGCTCCACCTCTCCTTAGCTTTGTGACTGTGAAGGAAGTAAACCCCAAATGAGATTTTGTTTGTTTATTAGCTATTTTTTTAAAAGAAGATACAGTATTAAAAGTTACTTGGTTCATTCATTTTCTAAAAGGCTTTAAGGGTTTCAGGATTAAAGGCCCATCCCTCCACACTCTAAGCCTCCCCAACCACAGTGAGGTGTCTCGCCTACAGACAACTGATAGGATGGAGCCGAGATGTGCTCACTTCCCTGTGGGGACTCTGCAACGTGACTGGTCAGCACACCTCTGACCTTCTTCTTCTGGCACCGTCTGAACCTGTTTTTGGAGAAACCCTGCAGATTTTTGAGCAGACAAGCTTTGTACTTGATGTCTCTCAGGGTACGCAGAGGGCAGGGACACCATGGAAGACATGCGGACAAAAATAAGTGGGGACCCCATGTCAGGGAGACGTGGCCCAGCAGCCCTGAGTTCTGCCCTTGTTGGTGCTTGCAGCTGCAGACAGACCTGTCACAACACATGGGATGCTGAGCAGCCACACCTAGGTGCAACCATGGATGTGCACACACATGCTATGGTCCAGTGTTGCTGAGGAAAAGTTCAGGCGCGCGCGCGCGCACACACACACACACACACACACACACAGAGAGAGAGAGAGAGAGAGAGAGAGAGAGAGGGGAGGCTTCTTTTAAACTTTGTAAACTCAGCGGCTGGCTGGCATTGGGTACATCTCTTTTGTTTTCTCTGTCCTTTATTTATTTTCTCGAGAAATTCCAAGAGAAGTGTTTTTAAGTGTGTCTGCTGACAAGAATGCACACCCGTCCAGCGTTGGGGAGCCATCGGGCCCGTCGCTAACTTGTTAGACGGCAGGTAGATTACAATCATAAATAAATGATCTGCTGTCTGCCTGCATTCGGGCTTGTAGCTTTTAAAGTGTCTCTGTCATCGTGGAATCAGATTTAGTCAAACGCTGTGTAACTGCGAAATTATCCTATCCTTACCTTTTTATTCTCCTTATAATGGACAGTTAAATTGGATTTTCAAATTTGAAGTGCATATGTTTTTCAAATCCCCAGAGGCTGTCTAGTTTTTCATTTCTAAAGCAACTCACTAATGTTTATCATTACCACACAGGAATATTACAATTCTTAAGGGGCGCCTTACAAAATCAGCGCAGGAGAAATGCGCTTTATCGTCTCAAAATGAAACCAATTTCTCAGCTGATTTGCAATTTATTTACATGTTAGCATTTGATTTCCGGCTGATTTGTAACCCCACATGGCTCTGTGTCGGGTTTATTTAGAAAGCAGACAACAGCGGTCGGGGAAGGCTGCGGAGCGTCTTGTGTTGTGGGGAGCCTGTGCCTCCCAGGCTGGGGGGCATCTTGTGTTGTGGGGAGCCTGTACTTCGCCGGCTGGGGGACTATCTTTAGGTTCTTCTCTCAGGTTGAGTCTCTAGGGAGTCTAGTGTGCTCACAGGGTGCCAGCCCTGCGTGAGGCAGTGAGGTGAGCAGCCTCACTGCACAGGACACTGCACAGGGAGCGGCCACGGAGCTCTGGTGGTATTGCAGCACCAGCTTTTGAGCCCTGCTGGAACTCAGTGTGAGTGTGAGTGTGTGTGTGTGTGTGTGTATGTGAGAAACTCACTGGGTGGGCTTTGCCATATATATGTGTGCGTGCGTGTCTGTGTGTGTGTGTGTGTGTGTGTGTTAGAGAGAGAAACTCACTGGATGGGCTTTGCCATGTGTGTGCGTGTGTGTGTGTGTGTGTGTGTGTGTGTTAGAGAGAGAAACTCACTGGATGGGCTTCCATGTGTGTGTGTGTGTGTGTGTGTGTGTGTGTGTGTGTGTGTATTAGAGAGAGAAACTCACTGGATGGGCTTTGCCATGTGTGTGCGTGTGTGTGTGTGTGTGTGTGTGTTAGAGAGAGAAACTCACTGGGTGGGCTTTGCCATATATATGAGTGTCTGTGTGGGTATGTGTGTATATGTATGTATGTATGCATATGTGTAAGAAACTCACTGGGTGGGCTTTGCCGTGTGTGTGTGTGTGTGTGTGTGTGTGTGTGTGTGTGTGTGTGTGTGTATTCTGACCACTTCCAGGTATCCTTCTGGCTGTGTCCCCATCTTCCCACCATACATCCTCCATCTTTGCCTCCTCAAACTCATCCACCCACCCGTCCACTGATCATCCACTTACCCGCCCATTTCCTACCAACCAACCCAACCCTCAGTCCACTCCTCTACCTACCTAATTGTCAATCCACCCTCCAACTTGCTTATTCAGCTGGCATTTAGAAATGACTGAACAACCTGACTTCACACTCTCGAAGGTTAGATGGGGGACACAGACGATTCCGCCTCAGGACCACGAGGCTCCAGCTCTGTAACACAGGTGGAAGTGCCCAGTGGCCACCGGGTCTCCAACGTGACATCGTGTGTAGAGGATGCGTTGTGCCAGAGCTTGGGTTGCCCATAGGCCCCCTTCTTTCCAGTCATGGAACACAGAGCAGCACTGGAGGGGCAGGGGTGTGGTGGGGGCTCACAGAGAGCAAAGCATGTTTGTCGGGTAGCATCATCCCTCCTGCTCCTTCTCCTCCTCTTCATCCTGTGCCCCTCCCCATCGGTACTCTTGTACCTTAATTACAGGGACAGAGGAGTGTTCAGAAGGCGCGAGTCTGTGGTAAAGCAGGCCCTCTTATGCAGATGGGGTTAGCACGGGGGCCCTGGAAGTAGCTCACAGGGTCTGAGGCCTTAGAAATCCTCTAGAAAAGGAGGAGACGAGGTTGGGCAAGAGACTCGTGGGCCAGAGGGAGGAGACCGGTCTGCCAAAGGCCTTGGGTACGAGGCTGTAGAGGAGCACCTTGTGTCTCCAAGGTGGTGAAGACTCCTTCTGGCCCACAGCCCCACCCAGTATGTGGTGGCTCAGAAGCTCTGCTGGGCAGAGAGCAATCACAGGGGGAGCAGCTCTGGTGGGCTCTGGAAGGCAGGGAGATTGCACCCAGTGCCCCGCACCCCCCTGCACCTTGGAGGCTGGAGAAGGCAGGAGCGCAGCAGATGGGGTTTGAAGGAGCCCCCCCGGCCCCCCACGTCAGAGCAGAGTCGCCGACTAGGGAGGTGTATTTCCTCCTTTCTCTCCTCATATCTGCCTGCGCCATACACAGCCTCTCTGAATAAATTTGCATATTTTTATGCTATGAGCAGCCGGCACCAAAAGGAGCAAGCAGCTCACTCCCTGGGCTCCCATCCTCTCCCTCCTCCCTGCAAACCCACTTGCAACCAGCAGACTTCCAGGCTCCCCCTCTGCCGAGGGACTTCTGAAAGAGCTCCGAGCTCACGCACAGGGACACATCCCAGGGACACATCCCTTACCCTCCCTGTGCTGGGCAGGACAAATGGTGGGATGTGTCTCGTCATACATGCTGACAGAGCTCGCAGGAGGCCCAGCCTCCTCATCTATAATTGGTGCACCAATTAGGACAATTTATTTCTGCCAGGAATTGGAAACCTGACTCAAATTAACTTAAGGGGGAAAAAAAAAAGATGAACGCTCGGGTCTTCTGTACCACAAAAGGCAGAAGTGTCAGCTTTCAGGTGAAGCTGGATCCAGCCCCTGCTGTATGCTGTCACTCACTGAGGAAGTGTCCTTTGCTGCCTGAGTCCTGGCTCCAGCTTGTCCATCATTTTAAGTTTCCTTCCTCCTGACCTAGCATGGAGGGCACGGACACTGAGTACTCTGATTGGACGCTCAGTTCCCATACCCACATCTGATTGGATCACTGTGTTCTGAGGGTGGGAATATGTTAATGAGATTCCCCTGGAAATTGGTGCTCCCCCACATGTGAATCTGAGCTTCCTACCTACTTGGCTCCCGAGGGAAGAGATGGATTCAAAAGCAGTTGCCTCTGAGAAAACTCCCTACTGTGTGCCACATGTAGGGGAAGAGTGAGGTCTTAGCTCAGGAAAATGAAGGCAGCCCATCTTCCTAGCTTTCTCAGGCTCCTCTCATCCACCCTCACGGCTCAGCCCAGACCGATCCTGGGCCCTTTTAATCAGATGCTGCAGACTTGGGGACGGGCAGCTGGGGTACCCTGGACCTTTCAGACCGGTCAGTACGAGGCCAGCTGGTGGTGTCAGTGTCAGACAGGGGAGGCTGGGCTCAGCTGTGGAGGCAGGATTCAAACAGGGACAACACCTGCTTTTATAATTCTCCCAAGGATTATTGTTGAGGTGGTTCTCCCCGGGAAGCTGTTAAGCTGTTGTTGGCTTTCAGGGAATCCATCCAGGACATTGCTGCATCGGATACCTGTGCTTCCAAGGCAGAGACAAAGAGAAAGGGGGAGGGAAAGAGAGAGAGAGAGAGAGAGAGAGAGAGAGAGAGAGAGAGAGAGAGAGAGAAGAGAAGAGAAGAGAGAGAGAGAAGAGAGAAGAGAGAAGAGAGAAGAGAGACAGAAAGAGAAAGATCTCATCTGTGAATTTACGCCATCTGCCCTTGGGACTGTTGGAATTTCAGCCAAGCCTCCCAGGTTCCTTGCAGGAGAGGTGAACTGGATAGGCCATTATGAGGCAACGTCTGTTCCTAGAGAAGAGAGATCTTGACTCTGACCACCTGCGTCAGGTCTCACATCAGCCCAGAGGTGAAGCCACAAAAGAGACCCAGTGCCTGGTACCTGCGGTTGAAGGACAGGCCATCTGCTTTGTAGAAGTTCACCTTCAAGCAGGGACAGGCTGGAGAGCGATGGGGTGGCTTGGATAAGGATGCTCCCCATAGGCTCATGTTTGGATGCTTAGTCACCAGGGAGTGGCAATATTTGAAAGGATTAGAAGGATTAAGAAGTGTAGCCTTGTTGGAGGAGGTGTGTCAGTGGGTGTGGGGTGTGTCAGTGGATGTGGGGTGTGTCAGTGGGTGTGAGGTGTGTCAGAGGGGTGAGGTGTGTCAGTGGGTGTGAGGTGTGTCAGTGGGGGTGAGGTTGGTCAGTGGGTGTGAGGTGTGTCAGTGAGTGTGAGGTGTGTCAGTGGGGTGAGGTGTGTCAGTGAGTGTGAGGGTGTCAGTGGGGGTGAGGTGTGTCAGTGGATGTGAGGTGTTGTCAGTGGGGTGAGGTGTGTCAGTGGGGGTGATGGTGTGTGTCAGTGGGGGTGAGGTTGTGTCAGTGGGGTGGTGATGTTGTGTCAGTGGGGGTGAGGTGTGTCAGGGGGTGAGGTGTGTCAGTGGGGGTGAGGTGTGTCAGTGGGTGTGAGGTGTGTCAGTGAGTGTGAGGTGTGTCAGTGGGGGTGAGGTGTGTCAGTGGGTGTGAGGTGTGTCAGTGGGGGTGAGGTGTGTCAGTGGGGGTGAGGTGTGTCAGTGGGTGTGAGGTGTGTCAGTGGGTGTGAGGTGTGTCAGTGGGGGTGAGGTGTGTCAGTGGGGGTGAGGTGTGTCAGTGGGTGTGAGGTGTGTCAGTGAGTGTGAGGTGTGTCCGTGAGTGTGAGGTGTGTCAGTGGGTGTGAGGTGTGTCAGTGAGTGTGAGGTGTGTCAGTGGGGGTGAGATGTGTCAGTGGATGTGAGGTGTGTCAGTGGGGGTGGGGTGTGTCAGTGGGTGTGAGGTGTGTCAGTGGGTGTGAGGTGTGTCCGTGGGTGTGAGGTGTGTCAGTGGGTGTGAGGTGTGTCAGTGGGTGTGAGGTGTGTCAGTGGGGGTGAGGTGTGTCAGTGGGTGTGAGGTGTGTCAGTGGGTGTGAGGTGTGTCAGTGGGGGTGAGGTGTGTCAGTGGGTGTGAGGTGTGTCAGTGGGTGTGAGGTGTGTCAGTGGGGGTGAGGTGTGTCAGTGGGTGTGATGTGTGTCAGTGGGGTGAGGTGTGTCAGTGGGTGTGGGGTGTATCAGTGAGTGTGAGCTGTGTCAGTGGGTGTGATGTGTGTCAGTGGGGTGAGGTGTGTCAGTGAGTGTGAGTTGTGTCAGTGAGTGTGAGCTGTGTCAGTGAGTGTGAGGTGTGTCAGTGGGGTGAGGTATGTCAGTGAGTGTGAGCTGTGTCAGTGGGTGTGATGTGTGTCAGTGGGGTGAGGTGTGTCAGTGAGTGTGAGTTGTGTCAGTGAGTGTGAGCTGTGTCAGTGAGTGTGAGGTGTGTCAGTGGGGTGAGGTATGTCAGTGAGTGTGAGCTGTGTCAGTGGGGGTGAGGTGTGTCAGTGGGGGTGAGCTGTGTCAGTGAGTGTGAGCTGTGTCAGTGGGGTGAGGTATGTCAGTGAGTGTGAGCTGTGTCAGTGGGGGTGAGGTGTGTCAGTGGGGGTGGCTTGGAGGTTCCCAAAGGCCAGGCCAAGTCTAGTGTCTCTCTCTGCCTGTGGAGCAGGAGGTAGCTCTCGGCTACTGCTCTCGCACCATCCCTGTCACCGTGCTCCCACCCTGATGAAAACGGGCTAGACCAGTGAAACTGTAAGCAAGTCCTCGAATTAACCTCTGGTCATGGTGTCCCTTCATAGCAATAAAACAGCGACTAAGAAAAATGGGGTTTTACAAACCAGCTGTTTTCTGGAAGGAAGTTGATTAGTACAGACTTACAGACAAGGTCACTGCGCCTGGAGGTGTGGTCACCTATTGGTGGTGACCCAGTGGCTAGATGTCTATGGAGGGTCCTCATCCACACTCCACCCACCTAGGATCGTCCCTTCTGTCCCACTACTCTCACATAGACAGTGACCAGCCCTGACGCCAGGTCTGTGACCGACTGACACTGACAGCTGCAGAACCTCAGACACTCAAGGCGATTTGTGCCACCTGTCCCTTCGATGGCATCTGTGGTCTGGAGCTGAATTTACCATTTACAGGTGACAGAGAGCACGCTGATCCTTGAACAGTGACAGCTGCCTTGGAAGCTGCCTGTACGGTCCGATGGTGAGGCTCTAAGGTCACACGCCCTACCTTGAGTTTTCTCATTGCCACAGCAGATTATCTGACAAAAGCAACATAAAGGAGATGTTTTTATTACATTGGTTCACAGTGAGATGGGGTAGTCCATCATAGCAGAGAAGTCATGGCCGGGAGTGCTAGGCAGCTGTCCTGCAGAGAGATGAATACTGGCTGCTGCCCAGCTCGCTTTCTCTTTGTATTCACTGCGGGGCCACCCCCAGCCCGTGGGACAGCCCATGAGACAGTCACATCCACCTCATGGTCTCGCCTGGAGGTGTGTCTCCTAGGTGACTCCAAATTCAGCCAAGTCGACGGGGAGGACGGACTTTTCACACCTGCACCTCCATTCCTGGGTTCTGAGATTCTGAACTCCACTTCTAAGAGAACTTTCTCCATTGTGGGACTCTGATGGCCCCGTGAGCTGCTGGGAAGGAAAAGCCACCTTCTACCTGTCTTTGAGGTTCACAATTGGATATGGGGTGACAAGCATCCAATTAGGGATTAACAAACCACTGGAGAATCCTTTGTTTTGTTGGTGGCCAAAAATGCTCTTTTACAGTTGGTGGGAGCACGGTATGTATGGAGGAATGTCTTGAGTGGGTGTAACAGCTGTCAATAAACCGCTGTTTAGCCAATCAGCTACGCAGAAGGACAGAAAGTGGAAGGCGGGACTTCTTGGAGAGGGGACTGAGCCAAGATTGACAGTTGAGAGGGAGGAAGAAAAAAAAGGATGGTTGACAGTTGACAGAGGAAGGAGGAAGAAGCTTCCGAGGATCAGATTGGCAAGTGCTTGGGATATATGCATGTTCCGAGGCTTAGAGTAGTTTGTTTTAGTTTACGAGTAGATTAGAATCAGTTTAGATTCTGCCCGGCCGTAGTGCTTTAAAGTAGGTTTCAGTCTCTCTGTGTCAGTTCCTAGGCTGAGCCAATACAATTTACTGTAACAACGATGTGACTCATGGCGAGGGGCTCAACCTCTCTGAGCTCAGAAGTTGAGCTCACCTGTCCTCACCTGTAAAATGAAGAGAGCAGGAAACTCCCCCAAAAGCTCACGATGGGGTTAAGATAGCACACAGAGACCTTAATGCTCAGTAACAGCAGCACTGCCAGCTACCTAGCACTACCCAAGAAAAGGGTTTGCAAACATCAACTCAACACTTCCGGGACCCCGGAGGCCATCACCCCATCTTACAGGCAAGACCGAAAAAAAAAAAAAAACCCAGTTTATCTAAATAGAACGGTGAAGAAATTATATTGTCTTGCAAGATCGGTCGCTTACACATGGCCCCATGGTTTTCAGTCATTGAGTCTGATTCTTTCCTGTGATCTAATTTTACAAAGTCAGTTTTGAAGACAGTGTCCTCATTCTAAGCAAAAAAAAAAAATCTGCACATCACTGCATATCCTATATCTTTGTGCAGTATGTGTGCAGACATGGACGCTACCTGCCTGCACACTTCAGCTTCATGATGGACACATAGCTCTGAGAGCCGTTCTTGTCACCCCAAAGACACCACGTGGGACCCACAGTGGCTCTTTCTCTGGAGTACGCTGAGTGAGTGTCAGCTACAGCCTGTTTCGTGGTGTACAAGGCACACACACGCACACACACACACACACAAAACACAAACGCCTGACACGGAGCTGTCTAAGACAGTTTGTTCTGGTTTCCAACTTGAGGAGAAGGCATGGCAGGAGCGTGAGGCAGCTGGTCGCCTCGCACCTGCAGTAGGGAGGCAGAGGGACGTGGCCACTGGTGCTCAGAGGGTCTCTCATTTTCAACCAGTCCGGAGTCTCGGCGCACGGGATGTGCCACCCACATTCAGGGTCAGTTTCCCCACCTCAGTGAGTCCAGTCTGAGTTCCCTCACAGAGGTCAGAATTCTGTTTCCATGGTGATGCCAGATCCCACCAATCAGACAGCCAGGACCAACCATCATATCTAATACAAGTTTCCTGAAGGATCCTGTCGCTGGGCAACAGGGGGTGCTTGGCTAGTAGCGTGTGGGGGATGTGTGGTGGCCCTAGGACAATATTCCTCAAGAACTGGTCTACCCCTGGGTTCTGTTTGCTTCACTCAGGTTTTGTGGGGTTTTGTTGTTGTTGTTGTTTGGCAATGTTCAGTTTTTGCGGTGTCCCTGCCAGCATCCTCCTGCCCTTCCCTATGATGGTGTCCCAAGGCCCCTTGCACTCTTCTTCCTCTGGTCCATCTTCTGGCAGCTCCCCTTACAGAGCCTTAGGAGACACAGAGAGAAAGGGAGGGTGGTGGGGATCACAGGATCCCCTTGAAGGCAATTTGGGGAGCCTCTGCATAGAAGGCAGGTCCGGGAAGACAGGAGGGATCTTCTAGAAGGGGTAATGTCGGTATCTTAGCATGTGTGATTCTTCCCGGAAACCACACTGTGAAAAAAGAAAGCATACTCCTGCAAGTCCTCTGACCTCCACGTACACACCATGGCACATGTGCCTCCACCAACATCAAACACACACACGCGCGCGCGCGCGCACACACACGCATGCACACACACAGAAATAAGTAGATGAATAAATAAATGAATAAATGCAGTAAGAGTCAGTCTGGGCTGACTACTGACATCAGGCCCAAAGAGGGGCCAGACTTTTCAGGAGACACACAGCAAATCATTTCTTTATTCAACAAATATTTAATGGGGCATTGATATGTCAACCTACTGATATGCTAACCATTTTTGCAGGCTGCTGGGGACAGAAAGTGACCTAATCTCAGCCTGTTCGCTGAAGATTCACTGCATTGAAAAGAGGTAGCTGCTGAGATTTGAGGAGAGATTAATTTACCTCTAGGACTTGAGATGATTGCCAGGGGTCACAACAGGCTCGGGCAGGTATCTGCTGAGCATAAGGGATCATAGCAAGCATAGCAGTACTTCCTTACCCTGTGCCCAAGCAGATATTGCTAATATGTTCCAGAGCACATGATCCCAATATGGCTACCTTAATGAGCTCGGGAACCCCAGGTAGGAAGATGGCGATGAGTCCAGAGTGAGAGCACACACACTACATATAGTACTTGGCTTGGGGCACCCTGTTGGATTCTCCATGCTGCTCCCCGTTGACGCTCTACCCCCACACCTGTCTCTTACATGTCACAGCTGAGGCCTCAGCCTAAGAGGGAGAGCCCAGTCTCATTCTACAAATGCTGCCATTTCCCCTTTCCTTAAGGATCTGCTACCCCCAGCATCCATGAATTCATGGTCTCATAGACGCTTTTCCAATAGCACCTCTCTCCTATTAGCAGCTGCCTAAGGCTTAGATGGCTATATGGGCATTGAGTACTCTTGCGTGGATTAGTAATGTCTGCCGTGGATTGGGTAAAGAAGCCGTGGTATGGGTGCTTTATGCGGTCTTTCTAAGTCTGGGCTCATGAAAGAATTCCTATTAACTGATTTTGCAGGACAAAAATCTCCCACCCCAAGGTGAGCTTTGTTGTATGTGACGTAAGTGGAGGCATTCTTATGACAGAGACGCGATAACGAGGTAGGAGCCTCCCTGGAGCTTGGCCTGGCATCCTCGGGGTCTTCGACCCTCTCAGGGTCCTCAGTGTCATTCTTCCTCTCTGCCTGCTTGTTCCTGTAGCCACTTTCTGAGCCTTCTTACACAACTCCTGTCCCATCGAGGTGAGTCCCACAGCATCGAAGGGCGGAAAGCCAGGGTCTCACGCCTCCTCTCATGGGGGCAGAGGCACAGAGCAAACGCAAAGCCATCCTGGCCCCTCCCACCACCCCTCGCCCCTCTCACCACCCCTCGCGCTGCATCTTGACTATTTTTCTGGAGGGGGCAGTCACAGATTGCCACCATTACCCAGGACCCTCACACTCCACATGACAAACTAGCATGCATCACCCACACACACACCTGAAATTTTTTTCAGCAAGATATTAATAGATAAATAAAAATAGCTTCCCCGAGAACGAGGAAGCCACGCAGCAAAAATGATTCCTTTCTGTGCGTAAACTCATGAATAATCAAAGTGCACAGCTCCCCTGAAGGAGCCAGCTTGGCTTTGGACTCCTCGGCTCTTCTCACTGATCCCACGTTCCTCCTGGAAGGTCACCTCCAGCCTCCACAGCCCAGAGCCTGGTGGCTCTCATGTTATGTCCTCCTGTCCCCTCCCAGGACCACCTCCCCTTTCAAGGAGACATTCATTTCTGGTGCTATGGAAACGTGTGGACATCTGAATGAAAGGCGGGGCCGCACTCAGGAATCAAGGAGAGTCGATAAGATAATGCGGGGGAGGGGGGGCAGGGGGGGAAGGGGGCTGTCTCCATGTCTCTAGGCCAAAGCTTTGTGAGCAGAACCAGACCCAGCTTCGGGCTCCTTTGGTGTCACATTTTTAACCTACCAGCTGCCTAGGAAGCAAGATGGTCCACCCTGCCTCCCCGCCCACCCCGCCTCCTTCTTCCAAAAAAAAAAAAAAAAAAAAAAAAAAAAAAGCTTTATTTTTTTATTTTCCCTCATGTGTTGAGGGAGGAAGCCGTGACAGGGACGAGTGACAGCCAGCTAATTATTCCCTTACTGCCACTGCTGTTCTGGCTCTGGACGAGCTGCTCATTTCTCCTGGCTCCTCGCTGAATAATGCATGCGCCCCATCCGTATGCAGGCGGCGCCTCCCGGGACCGCAGTCTAACTAGCTGATAACTGATTCAGTTTGTAAGCAGGGCCACTGGGAGTTGCAAGGAAAAGTAGCCAAGAACATATTCAACACTTCTCTCTGGTTCCTGGCGAACATCAAGGAGAGGCAGGCTGGAGCGCCGGTGGATGTGGGCGTGCGGTCCTGGGAGGGTACTTGACCCCACTCGAGAAGGAAGGGCCTTGGCTCTTGCCTGAGAGAGGGCGTGATCACGTGATCACAGGAAGGCTATTAACGATAAACACAGTTATGGTTAGCCAGAAATCTTAATATAGACAGCCATGGTCTAAGGTTAGATTCTAAAAATGCATGATTTTTGTGGTAGAGTGATTTTCTTCACAGGAGCTAAGACAATTACAGGGTTGCTTATCATGGACTATGCCTGGCATTGTATGCCGTAAGATCCTGTGAACAGCAGCGCACTGTATCAGCTAGCTACTGTAGTGCTACTGCTGCGTAACAAGTGGTCTCTGCAGCTCACCAGTCACAATAGCACTTCCTGCTCCCTTTTGACTTGGGGTCTGAGGGAATTCAGCCATGTGCTAATTTCTGCTCTCCCCGGTGGGGCTCAGCTGTAGGCTGAAGGCTTTAGGCTTCGGGTCTGAATCAGATCGGCCCTGAGGTCTCATGGCAGGACCTAGGCAAGAAGGGAGGGCTAGTGCGCTGCCGAAAACGGGCACACATTTCTGGCTTTTGGCTTGTCTCTACAGTGTGAACTAACAGTCCACTTATGAAAGCGTCCTCATAGCCGCATTCATCAAGGAGGGTCTGGGGGCCAGCACTGCTTGCTGATCTGACTGCTACAGGGAGCATAGTGCCCTTCATCCACCATGCTGCCCCTGGCATTGCCAGGACACGATGGGGCTCCTGAACTGACCAGGACACCCTGGAAGCTGCTCCGCAATTGTTGACCGGCCCAGAGCAGGCAGGTGGGCCCAGCCTTCGTTAGGAAACAGGAACGCTTAGCTGTCAGTCACCCAGTGTCTACCGGTCTCTCTCTCTCTTCAGGCTGGTGATCTCCAGGAGTCCTGGGCTGGAGCAGCAGCAATGCCCCCTCTTCCTTCAAGAAGAGGCTGGAAATTGGGAAGCAGGTCCCCCCATTACCCCCACCCTCACCCCCTCCATGCCACCCCTCATACCCACACCCACCCCCCACCCCGCCACCCACCCTTTCCCTGTTTCAAGATTGAATGGTCTATGATCAGCTCCCTTTAGCGATTTAGGTTCGACCCTTCCTCAGAGTCAGTGCAGCCACAGTGCCAGGAGCAGAGGCTGGTGTAGCCACTCAGGCTGCGTGCCCAGCGGGGAGATGTTCCCACACTGAACAGCTTAGGAAGAAATAGACGGGCACTTGGACAAACGCTTTGCGGACTGGAGGCACAGGCTCGGAGAGCCTGGCGGTGCTGTACACTGCCTGCTTGTCCCGTACCCCCATGTCAGCCACTGCTCCAAACCCTCTGCACTATGACCCTGACGTGACCACTATGACATCAGGTGAGGGGATTGGGGAAGAATGAGGGGAGGGTGAAGAGGGGATGTCGTGCTTTTTACAGGTGTGGGCTCCAAGCCAGCAACGATCACACTGTGCCTCTGGCCTCTGCACGCACCCTAGGTCTTGGCATACGCACATTGCCCGGGTCCTCCATCACATCCTACGTCTGGACCTGGAAGTGGGTGGCAGATCAGCAAGCCTGTGAGGAAAGAGAAATAAGGGAAGTCAGGTCCCAACCACCCCCCCCCCCGGTTATCTGGGATACAGATGTGCCGTCTGCAGGCAGCCACCAGGCACGATTACCCCAAAGTTCCTGTCAGGATGGCAGTTGGGGGCAGCGTGAAGGTTGTTGGCAGCACGGTACCCTCCCAGGAGACGATTCCCATCCACCCTCCCCATGTATGAAAAGACAGGACACTCGCAGCACCCACTGTGTCGCTGCTTAGAGGACGTCCTAAACTCCAGAACATCTCTGAACGGCCCCTCCCCACTCCACGCCTCTCACATCCCTCCCTGGGGTCACCTCAGTTATACTCAAGAACTCTGCTGTGGCTGCCAGCAGCTGCTCGGCTGCCCAGAGCGGCTTCCTAGCCCATTCTGGGCAAGCAAAACACATTGAACTAGGCAGGTGCTCGGTGCACACACCTACCCGACCCACGGGCCAATGCTGAGCTCCTCCTTAGCCTCACGCTAAGATCCAGCTCAGAGGAGCGGTCCCTTCCCCAGCCTCTGCCGGGTCAGACTTAAAGACATGCAACCTGTTCAGATGTTTGCTGGCCACTCCCGCTGACTGACCAGGCCACTGCACCACTAGGTGACGTCTGTTCAAGCAGGCGTGACAGATCACTGGTGTGCAGGCAAACCTCCCCTGGTCCCAGCTGCTCACACAGCAGACATTGTTGATAGGCCACAACTCCCATCCAAGTTCGGGGCCTCTATTCAGCTACAAGCTACTTACGCAGCTGTCACCAAGACAGCGATGATGCCTTCTTAGTCTTCACCACCTTGTGTCATCAACTCCAGGCTTTAGATTAGTGGCCTCCCGAGTTGTGTCTTCACGGCTGCCATACCGCCAACCTGGGCAGCTCTCGAGGCCATGGTGCTAAGTGTCTCCTCCCAGGGCTCAGAGCCCATAGGTGCTGAGAAACGTATGGGCAGGGGACACTCTGGGGGCTGTGGCGACGTGTGGAGAAGCACCTTTGGAGGGCCACTGAATCCAGATCCCTCCAGGTGCTAATTTTGTCTCCTCTCATGGTCTCCAGGGCACAGAACTCAGAGCCTGGGACCCCCAAACTCATAGGGACTGTTTCCAAAGCATAAGATGGTGTTCGGATACATGGCTACATGGGGCTGAGGAAAAAGACACTCAGAACAGTGACAGAACGGTGACAGGGCAAAGCCCATCTCCCCTTTGTGCCTCGGCACCCTCAGCTTCACTGTCGTCACGCTCTTGCCGGGGACTTCTTCGAGGGGGCAGAAACGTGGTCCCTAGCCTGTCCTCCGTGGCCTAGATCCCCACCCACTAGGAGAGGCACTTTGAGGAATCCAAGGAGGCAGAGCTTTCTTTCTTTACCTCATCACTTTGTTGTTCAGTTTTACTGATGGGGAAACTGAGGCCAGGGGAATGATGAAAGCGGCCTGGTCTGGTGGAGCAGCAATTATGGGATGTCCGGCTCCAGGTTCCAGTGCCTTGCCTGAGCTTGCGGAGGAGCCACCTCTAGGAAAGGCCTCTGCTCAGACTCAGCGGTCCTCGGTTACTCCTCCACTCGCTCCCCTACTCTCCTGGGACTCCTGGAGGAGGCCGCAATGCAGCTGTGGGAACGGAGCACGTTTCTGACAGGCCGTGAAGTGGCTGCAGTAGCGTTTGATCTGTGTTACGGGTAGAAGTCACAGAAGCTGGGTTGTTCTAGGCTTTGCAGTGCCAATAGGAGTTAACCAGGTAGCTAAATGGAGGAAAGTCATGAGAGGGCGAGGACAGAGAGAGAGAGAGAGAGAGAGAGAGAGAGAGAGAGACAGAGACAGAGACAGAGACAGAGACAGAGACAGAGACACAAAGAGACAGAGAGACAGAGAGACAGAGACAGAGACAGAGAGACAGAGAGAGAGACAGAGAGAGAGACAGAGAGACAGAGAGACAGAGAGAGAGAGACAGAGAGACAGAGAGAGAGAGACAGAGAGAGAGAGAGACAGAGAGAGACAGAGAGACAGAGAGAGAGAGAGACAGAGAGAGACAGAGAGAGAGAGAGACAGAGAGACAGAGAGAGACAGAGAGAGGAGACAAGATGGGGTGTTGACTGTAGATTCAGTTGATGGGCAGCGCGCATGTATTGTACCCCATCAGTTTTCTGGGTATGGAGGAGCCACTGGGAGGGCACTGGCAGCCCCCTCCAGGGCATGGGACAGGTGGTGAATCCAAGTATAGGTTCTATCAGACTCTCCCCTGAGGGGAGAGGAGGCTGGAAGCTGTGTTCCTGCTCAGCTGGTCACAGCACACACCCTACACTTCCCTTCATACTCAGCAAACCTGCTCCTGGTCATGCACCCCAAGATAACTAAAGTCCATCTCGGACCTTCCCACATGAGCCGTGCTTCTCACGAGATGGCCAGAATGACAAGTCCACTTCTGTCAGTGATTCTGCCTCAGCGCACCACCTCAGGGTTGCCCCAGCCTGGCTTCAAACGCAGCAAGTGCCAGGAGAGTCCCCTCTCCAGGAGCCTCTGGGTGGGGCAGAGGACACATCTGCCCCGTGTGTCAAGGCTGCTGTGGTTCTTATGTCACCACAGGTCCTGAGTGCCGGGAGCTGGGCAGGTGTTCTGTCTCTGCCCTCACTGCGGAGACTCTGCTGAGGCTTCCATCAGGGTCACTCGGGCCTTGGTTGAACCTGAGCAAGTCAAACTGAGATGAGCAGATGTGTTCACCCCATGATCCTGTGGTGACCGTGGGGCTCTGTGTCAAGCTCTCGGCTCCTGAGGAGGCCCCGGTGGCCTTGGAGTCCTGCACCTTGTACAAAGTCCTGATAAAGTCAATTTAGGGCAAAGCTCAGGGCCTGGACCCCAACTCCAACTGGGCTTCCAGTGGGGACGCACCTCACACTAGTGCTGCTCGAAGCCCTTGCTCACTGGCCCTTAGGGTGGAGGTGCAGACATCTTGACCCACCCACGGGGCTAACGCAAAGGGTTGTCCTAAGAGCTGTGTGTGCATGAATACCCCGCATCGCACTGCCCCCCCCCCCAGCTCTGAGCAAGTCACCTTTCAAAAAGCAGGAATCCCAAAGAGCAGAGCCACTCGCCCCTGGTCTTGTGCAGCTGGGCTCAGTGACAGAGCAGGTGGTAGAGCTAAGTACCTCAGGCCCCCTGTGGAGGAGGAGGACCCAGGGTTGGCTGCAGCCACCCACCCGCTGGTGCTGGCTCTGTGGAGGCTTCCCTGAGGATGGGGGACAGTCTAACTCTAGAATGTGCCCAGCTGCCCCTGACTCCAAAGGCAGCCCTGCCTGCTTCTGGTCACTCTCCATTTAAAGAAATGCCTGCTTGGTTCCCGAAAACACATCCGTGCCCCGGGAGCCTTTGCAAGTACTACTGCAATTCTGAGTCAGCTCAAAAGAGAAATCCCCCAGACCAACCATGAGGAGGGCTCAGAGGATGAAGCACTTTGAGGGTGTGTGAGAGCGGCTGGACCTGCGTTCAGCCCCTCACAGTCTTCCCAACCCTACCCCCTGCTGCAGTGTCCTGTAGCTATGGTGACTGCCCCTGCACCCTCCCGGGATGTCCTAACCGGTGGGTGTCTGCGGTGCACACAGGGAGAGCAGGGGTGTAGGACCTAGGGTGCAGGCGTGGAATGCGACTGTAACCCAGGCCTTACTGTTAGTCAGGTGGGGTCCTGAGTTCTGCTCTGGCCCAGCCATGGCACCCCATAGCAAGGCCTTGGGAAAGGTGTGCAGCTGAGGAAATCTAGCCTTCCCTGCCCGGGAATGAGTGAGGGGAGAGGGTCACTGGCCTCAGCACACCTATGGCTCCCAACTCCTTCTGTCTGGAGACCAGGGCCAGCTTGAGGGAGGTGGTGGGGGTGGGGGAAGGGGAGGATAAAACTCTTGTGGTGAGAGCGGCTGGACCTGAGTTCAGCTCCCAGAGTCAACATGAGTCCAACCACAGCAGTTTGCTTCTGTGATCTGACTTCTCCCACAGTGAGACAGAAGGTGGAGGTAAGGTGAATCTATGCACGGAAACTCAGACCCTTGGTGCAGGTGGAGGGCGAGGACAGGAGCTTAAGGTTGACCTCTGACCTAACACAGGCAGCACTTTAGCTCTGTAAGAGTCTTGTGGGAGCTGGGCATGGTGGCGCACGCCTTTAATCCCAGCATTCAGGAGGCAGAGGCAGGGGAATCGCTGTGAGTTCGAGGCCAGCCTGGTCTACAAAGAGAATCCAAGACAGCCAAGGCTACACAGAGAAACCCTGTCTCGAAAAACCAAAACCTAAGAAACTAAAAAAGAGTCATGTGGGGTTTGTTGCTTTGGGCACACAGTGGCTACAGATGTCACAACTGAGGTTGGAGCGATGAGAGTGGGAGTCCTAATGTCCCCTCAAGGGCAGACACCTAATGCTCTAACTCCCCTGGGGTTCCACCTTCTGGGGGCTCTGCCCCTCCCTGCAATGTCAAGCATCAACACGGCCTCTAACCCTGACTGTCCTGGTGCAAACCGTGGTGATCTCCCAAACTGAGCTAAACAAGCCTCTTCGCGTGATAAAGTCGCCCAGCCTCAGCATGTTGTTATAGTAATAAACACTGAGCAGAGGCTGGTCTAACACTCCTACCACAGTAGAGCGGAGCTTCGTCACCATCTTGCTGGTTTTTGTTTCCTTTAGAACAGTGGTTTTCACTCTGTGCGTCATGACCCCGGGCTCTAGGAAATGTGGCCTCACTCAGCTCTGTTTCCCCGGCTCTGCTGGAGGCTGATGCAGAGGTGCAGAGGTGCAGGAGGGAAGGGGAGCACTTTAGGAACCTGGGAAACTGCCTGCGCCATTCCAGGCTCTGGGGCAGGGAACCCCGTGCCGGGTCGGCCTGGTGTATAGTGTGCTCTCGGCTCAAACCAGCTGAGAGGATGGAGCCTGGAACCACACCCAGAAGACACGGAAAACCTTTGTCCTGACTCCTAGACGGAGCATCTAGAACCTTCTAAAGCACTGTTTCATCTCTCCACAGATCACCACCACACATGCAGAACTGGGGGGGTTGGGGGGTGGAAGAGCTGGACTTTTCCAGCATAGTTTGTCCAGCCAGGATTTCGCATGTCCCAGAAGAAGGTCCTGATGTCCCATGCTTAAGTAGCTGCTTTCTTGTCTGCTCATGCCTCCCCAGGAAGTCACCCAAGGCACAGCTACAAACCTCTGTCACCCCTGAGAGAGATGATTTTTATTGAGCAAATTCCAGGAGCTTGGAATGAGGGTAGGGTGGACCAGACAGCTGCTCCCAAGCATGGGTGACGAACTCAGAAAAGAACTGACCCCCCCCTCCACAAGAGCTCCAGGCACAGCTTCCAGCCTCACTAAAGAAAGCTGCCCAGCCCTGTCCACTTCGGAGACAGAACTGCAGGGCACCAAGCCCTCCATTCAAACGGTGTCCCCACCAGCTGAACAGGGGACACACACAGGTACTCCAGTGGCTCTGAAGATGGGGCACCCCAGGAACCCCAAACAGGGATGTCATTATTCTGGAAGGACAGACAAAGGACCCATGGTCGGAGTGTGGCTCGGCCACACAGGTGTCATGCCACTACCACCACTCACCAGACCCCTGAACTGTCTCAGTGAGCAGTAAATCCAATCCGGCCTCTAACCCAAGGCAGATCTGGTCCACTTCGTGTTTTCTCTATGTCCCAGACGCCATGTGTAAATGCCATCACAGTACTTGCCCTTTTCAGGCATATTTCATTCAGCGCACAGGCTCACAACCATCCACACTGTCACATGAAGCGTCAATTCCCTCCCTGTTAGCGGTTATATAATATTCCATCTCACGGCTATCATGTGGTTTCTTTATCTGTGTTTCCCCATGGATAGGCGTTCTGCAGTCCCAGCCTTTTGCTTATGTTTGGGCAGACAGCTCAGGTGTCAGAAGCAGGTATTAGCATCCTGGCCACCGGGCAGTGCAGCACCACGGGGATAAGCTTTAGCATTGTGCCTGCTTTCAAACATAGCCGTGCACGCACACCTACTGTGTGACTTCAGGGCAGTCACCTGGTCTCTAAGAGGGAGTTCTGAGGGCGGTGAGTGGCCTAGGTCAGCGTTAGATCTTCACACTGGCTTGCTGTCCCAGGGTCTCTAGCCAGGTACTGAACTTTCCAGAGGCACCTGTCAACCAGTGCAAGGCCACAGGGCAGTACTGTCTGGCCCAGGCCTGAAAACATTGTGGCATGAGGCCAAGACATTGTGCAGGGGAGCAGAGGCAGCCCAAGGTGGGCAGCTTTCCCGCACCCTCCCCCACAGCTTCGCTCACCCATTATAAAGTAGAGCGGAAATAGGGAAACGCAGGCCACATTCATAGCTGGCCTCCGGTGCAGGGGCGTGGCCTGGGTGGCTGCGGACACAGGCCCCTGTGTTGAGCGAGGCAGCGCTCCAGCCCCTCCTTACCTGACCCCTTCCATCCCAACCATTTCCAGACAGCGGAGCAGTCCGCCAGACTATTTAGTCTGGGTTTGGTGACCCCGTGACTGTGGCAGGGCGGGCTCAGGTTTCAGGCCTCCGCAAGCAATCTTAGCAGGGCCCCCTCTGCTTGGTCCTTACACAAACACCTCCGGAGCGCACGGGGCTTCCTGCCACGTGGGCTTGCAGGAGCCGCAGCTGCAGCTTCCAGAAGGCACATCCATGCTTTCCAACAGGGCTGGCTCTCTTCTTCCTAGGGGTCCTTCTCAGGCCCCAACATAGCTGGCTTCACACATTCTGGGAGGGACCAGACTCCTAGAGGACTGAGCTCATGGAAGAAAAACCCACGGTCACGCAATGAGCAGCATCCCGAGGCTCCAGGTGGAGAAACTGAGGCCCCGCAATGGGAAAGGAGACATTCTATGAAGTAGACAGCTGAAGGGGTGTGGGGAGTTGGGGTGTCAGCCGAGTGGAAGCCAGCCCCTCCCCCACCCCACCCCAGATCCAGGTGCCTTCTGCACTGCTGTGCCACTTGTAGCCACTGGGTTGCCCTGTTGGAGACAGAGAATCTTGTCTTTGGGATCTTCCTTGTGTGAGAAGGAATGACCCAGCATCTTAGAAGGTTGATGGCAGTCAATTCCTTAAACCCGATATCACCCACCAAGCGACCTCACACAAGGAAAAAATGAGTGGGGTGGGGTCCAGGACCGTGCTCGCCTTCCCCAGCAAAGATCTCAGGAGCTTGAGGCATCATGCCTGCCTTCTGCTGTGCAGACGAAGAAGCCGAGGCCCAGAGACCGAAAGATCTACAGATGGTTACGCAGCCAGCAAGTTCAGAAGCCACACTCTCCCTGTTAGTCCCTCATGCCCAAGGCTGTCCCTGGGGAGGGAGAGGCAGGGCGCGTCTCAGGAGCCGCTTGTATTCCTTTTCTCATTCGGCTTTTACAACACCCAAGTAAAACAATGGCCTTAGAACCGGCCAGATGCATACTGGTTCCCTATCAGCACCCTGCTAAACAGGCCACAACTACCAGCCTATGAATCCTCTCCACAGGCACAGGCCTGGCTCCCTGAAAAAGCTGGGGAGAATTCTAATCTCATCTTCTAGCAGGGTGTTACCGCACACGCCTGTAACCCCAACACTCAGAAGGCGGAGGCAGAAGGATTGCTGTGGTTTCAAGGCCAGCCTGGGCTACATAGCTAGCTCCTATTCAAAGACACCCCCACTTCCCAAAATGTTATCAGTGCTGACGGCCATATTCAGATATACAACTTCGCAGGGCCTTCCAAGCTACCCATGCCTGCAATGTTTTGCAAAAAAAGAAAAAAGGGGAAGGGGAGGAATCAATTGCTTTTGTGACTGGGAATGTGATATAAAGATAGTAAAAAAAAAATCAAGCCACATTTTAAAACATCCCCAGGTGGTACATGTTGAAGTCAGAAAGTCAAAGTTTTTACTCCAGAAAGTTCTGTACCGGGAGAACTGTTTCTTCCTCAGAGCCACTGGGATCCTGGCTGGCTTCCTTGTGGAGCTTGGCTGCAGGTGGAGGAGGGGACCCCTCTGTTTCCCCAGGCCCCGGCTCTGCCTCCCCCTGCATTGTGTTCCAATTGTCGACTCAGCGAAACGGCCACCCACTCCTCCCTCCCTGCTTAGATGGAAGCCGATTGCCTGCTAGCCAATTAATTCCGATTTAATTGCTTCACTCTGAGATGCAGGGCCCCAACAGCTAATCTGGCAGGGGTGGGGGGGGGGTGGTTAACCTGGCAGATGCTGCCCTGTAGCCCTGGGGAGATGCTGGTAGAGGCAAGAAAAAACAAGTCCACTCTGCTGGGCCCTGGGGGAGGTCTGGAGGGGAAGGTCCTGGTCACTAGGGTAGTACCTAAGGCGGCCCATGGCAGGGCCCAAGGAGAGCTTAGACAGTAAGGGATTGTCATGCCTCAACACCTTTTCCCACCGTTCAGCACTGTCTTAGGGATCTTGCTTCCTTCTGGACTCTTCTTGCAGCTCAGCAGCTTGATCAGGGGCCCATCTCTCTGAGGCTGTGGCCACAGCTCACCCAAGGCTGGCTTGATATAGGTACTCACTGAACAGTGACTTATTAAACAGCGTGCCTCTCCCTGCCTTGTGGCTGCCACCGGTGGAGCAAAGACTAGAAGGAGGGACTAAGGGCTGAGAGAAGAGGGGGCGCTGGCTGGTTCAAGCCAAGGAGTGCTCTTGTCTTTGGGGTGTTGGTCCCCCTTTGCGTCTGTCCATGAGGGGCCTAGAGATTGATTCCGGGGATCAGCAGTTCTTCCTGCAGAGGAAGCTTGGCGTTTGTGTACCTAATCTTTGACCTCTTGTGCACACAGCCATTAATAAGGGGTTTCAGAGGGCTGGAGAGGGACATGGGGCCCACCCTGATGGTCTCCACCACTGTGGGCAACGGGACTGCAAATGTGTCCAGGGTGGCAGAGGTCCAGGGAGCCGGACACAAAGACAATGGACAGGCAGATGACAGCCTGCTCGGGTGGAGGGGCTGTGCAAACAAAGGAAGGATAGAAGAAGGGAATCTGGGTTGAAACAAAGCCAGCCGCGGAACAAAGACTGAGAGACGCAGGAAACAAGACGTCGAGAACTGGAGTGCGCTAGGGAAACTTCCAGAATGTTTTCTGCTCATCTGACAGCTGAGCTAAGCACGGAGCTCGGACCTCAGTCTTGCCCTGGACCCACAGCCTGGAGCTGGTACTTGCTGGCTCCCACTCAGGGCAGCAACCGCCACACACACACACACACACACACACACACACACACACACACACATACACTGCCTGATATGATTGGCCTGTTGGGCGTTGGCAAGGAAGGGCCACGCCCACCCATCTTTGATGGTTGAGGCCTGAAGCCCTGAGAGTCCGCTTCCCTAAGAGCTTGAGCCTGTCCTGGCTCCTCCCACAGAAAAAGTGGGCCCCAGAGGAACAGCCTACAGCCGCCTCAGCAAACACCTATTGCAACCTGTCTCTCATTTGCATATTAGCAGCCTTAATTTGGAGGAAATATGCAAATGTATGCAAAATGAAATTCATCTCTTAATGACACGAGGCGATTAAACAATTTTTATGCTTAAATATTCTGTTTAATGAAATCAAACAGACCTGCGTGCGTGACATCTCCTCCACAGCACAGAGAAATTAGTGTGAGTGTGGACCCTCTGTGCACCCCAGATCTGCTGTGCCTTTTTGGTGAGAAGAAAGAAGGGGGGAAAAAGGCATGTTTTTGATAACCAAAATAACTGAAAATTAGATTACTGAAAACTGCTAAAAGTTAGATGGGCTCTGCCTTTCTTTCAGCTCCCTAGAGGCACCACCATCCTCCTGATAGGCCACAGAAAGGCCTTTGGGACCAGGGTTCTCCAGGGGAGCCCCCAGTCCCAATCTAGGGACCAGGAAATGGAGCCAAGAGCTCTCTGTACTTCCGTGCCCGGGCTCTGGCTGTGCCCTTTTCTAGAACTTTCTCGTTTTGCTCGTCTGTGTAGAACAGGTTCTTGCTTGGCCACTGTAAGATAATTGGAAGCTGTTTTATTCTTAGCTCTGCTGGGTAAAAATATTTTTGATCGGTACCTGGCAGGCGGGGAGAGGAGGAGGAATGGGGAGAGACTGAGAGGGGAAGAAAAGAGGAGGAGGAAGAGGAGAGGAACCAGAGAACACACGGGAGGGAAAAGAGGTTAGGAGTGCAACCCGCCTCAGCTTTGCCAGATCCCTGACCCCAGTGTGACAGCAGCCGGGGCCTGTGGTTCCACACAGAAGGCAAGGAGCCTTGTAGGCAGCCATTGGGGTTTGGGGGAGCCTGAATCCCATGACATCACCAGGCAGCGGTGTGCATATGGTGTGTGCATGTGTGCTAGAGCTGGAACAGCCAAACCTGGGGCATGCACTAGGTGGGGGATTATCTGCCCCCACTCACCTGAGGGATTCTGTGACGTCTGGGCCAATCAGCAGGACTTGTGTAAGGAGCATCCAGGATCCGGGGACCAGTCCTCACCAGAAGAGGCTCAGATCTATCCACACCGGGGCGGCCTGCATGAGCATGTTCCAGTAGCCTGCTTGACAAGGCACTTGGCTCTGGAATGCTCCAAAAACTGCTTATTATTCCGTCTGTGCATTTGAGAGTAAGGTCTCCCCTGAGTGCCCAGGAGTGCTCCCCCAAATTCTCTTAGGTAGACATTCATTCTTGGATCAGGAAGAGCTCAAATTGAAGAGAAAACACACCCCTTGCAGAGGCAGAGACAGAGACAGGGGGAGGAGCAGGGATGGGGTAGGGCAGGGGCAGAGGCAGGGATGGGCAGAATCAGGGGCAGGGTGGGACAGGAGCAGGGATGGGCAGGGGCAGGGTGGAGCAGGGTGGGGCAGGGGCAGGGCAGGGTGGGGCAGAGGCAGGGATGGGCAGGGGCATTAGTGGGGCAGGGGTGGGCAGAGGCAAGAGCAGGGGTGGGGCAGGGTGGGGCAGGAGCAGGGGCATTAGTGGGGCAGGGGTGAGCAGAGGCAAGAGCAGGGGTGGGGCAGGGTGGGGCAGGAGCAGGGATGGGCAGGGGCAGGGGTGGAGCAGGAGCAGCAATGGGCAGGGCCTGAGATGGGGCAGGGGCAGGGATGGGCAGAGGCAGGGGCAGGGTGGGGCAGGGGCAGGGTAGGGCAGGGGCAGGGTAGGGCAGAGGCAGGGATGGGCAGGGTGGGGCAGGGCAGGTGTCCAGAAGGACGACATTGGAGAAGGTACCCAAGACCTCAGGCTCCGAGAATAACATGGGGCCAGAGAACCTTTGATTTTCCTCTGGGTTGTGACCTCAGCCGACGGCTTGACTACATCTCTAGTAGAAGACCCCTCCTTGACTGACTCCTACAGATTCTTTCACTTGTAATAATTTATAACTTCATCCTCCACAACAGACAGCATTCCAAAAGGTAGTAAAGGTAGTGATGGCCGTGCACTCTGTTGGGAATGTACTCTGCTGTCCTCCCTGTGTTAATCACTTAGCCCCACATGGCAGCCATGGGCGGAGCGACTGTCCCCCTCCTCTGCAAGTGGAGGCTTTAAGCTACAATGCTCCCTCATTGTCAAGGGCAGCGGTGGTGGTGAGCTAACGGGAACTACTGCCATGGCGCCAGCCTTCTCCTGTGGCCCCCAGGTCCCAAGCACATAGATTTCCATGTTACAGGTGAAGATAGAAGTGGTTCAAGGCCACACAGCCAATAATCAGCTGCAAAGATAGGTGTGGTGCCTTTGGGCTAGCACGTAACAGTCACCTCCAGTCCCCAAAGCCTTGTGCAACACTTCTTGGTGCTATGTGGCATCTCAGACTTCTGGCTAATGAATTTTGAGACAAAAGTATTGCATTGGAAAGTTAGAAGAAATGTTTATAATTGATACTTCAATTAAAAAGATTTTTGCAGAGAACCTATCAGCTTCTTTGTGCTACGGGCGACAGCCGAGGAAGAGGGCAGGTCACCTTGTTACCCTTCTGGAGGTCGCAGCACTGCCTCTCTGTGGATGGCCCCTTAGTCTGATGGCTGCTGCTCCAATGAGTCGTGGGAATGTTTAGACTCAGGTGTGCTCTTTCACTCATTCTGCAGTGTTTACCTGCGGAGAGCTCCAGCAGAGTCACATGGATGGGGGACAGTGGCAGCAGCTGCCGCAAGCCTAGCTGCTAAGAGGAGGGCGTGTGATGGGGCACTTTGAACAATAAACGTAAGCGGCACAAATTTAGTGCAGAAGCTAAAGGCTCGCTGTGTGTTATAGAGCTAGATCCAAAAATGCAGCTGGGGTTCATGGGAAAGGAATGAGAGGATAGGATGGGACAGGGACCATAGGATGCACAGGAGAGGAGGAGACACGGGGCTACAGTGCTGAAGAGGGGGCCAGGCGGAAGCCCAGAGGAGCTGGGAGAGCATAGAGGACTGGCTGAGAGGGAAGGCCAGACACACACCGGTCTGCATGGCCAACTGCTGTCTGCTGCTGGGCACCCATGGCACATTCCAGAGGGCTCTCCACATGCAGGGCCAGCCCACAGCTCTAGGTTTTGCAGACAGGTCAGAAGCTGCTGTGACAGTCATTGACATGGCTCGTGGGGTCTGCAGAGCACTCCGTCCTGGACACACTGGCCCTGTGTGACCCAGGGGCTCTGGTTCTAATAGAAAGAGGAGGATGGAGACAAGAGTAGTGAGCGGGAGCCATCCCCTGCTTAGCAACCTGATCCGTTTGATTTTTTTAAAAGACCAGAAGCAAGTGGACAGGTAGGAACAAGACCAAGGCCACATGTCCCCGCAAGAGACTGGAAAGCTCAGCCACCAAAGCACAGCGCTTCTAAAGTTCTGCCTCTCTCACTCCTTTTCTTAAACAACTGGAAAACATTGATTTTTTTTTTTTTACAAAAACATACAAACATACAAACACATTCCCCAAAGGCAATGTCCACTGTCATCTCACCACTAAATTTCTTTTTCCTAAGGACCCATCACCTCCAAGTGCAGAGCAGTGAAAGAGACACAGCCTATGGCTGGCCAGTGCCCCAGCTGGTGCAGAGCAGTGCGGGACCCATAGCCTATGGCCCGTTTCCTGTGGAAGGCTCCTTCTCTGGCTGAGGAGCTGGATAGAGCTTCTCCAGGCCAGGGTGGTGGCAAAGGCTGAGCCCCTAGTACTGCTCATCCTGGTCCTGTGGGCTTGATGACTTGCGAAGACTTTGTTTGGGGTGGGAGCACCCAAGCCCCTCCATGGAGGCTCTTACGTTCTTTGCTGCTCGATGGTCCTCCTGCTTCTCCCCCCGTCCTCGCCCGCGGCCCCCACCCTCGTATCCCAGAAGCTCGAGAAAGTCTACCAGGTGCTTACTTTCCAAGAGTAATCTGGCATCCTTGGTGGACCTCCTGAGGTGCCACTCAGAGCTCTGACCTGCAGCTGTGCATGTTGCTGGACGCCAGGCCTCTTGGCTCAAAGAAATGGGATGTCAGGCAGAGGGACGGACTCAGCTTCCTTCCGGTTAGGAGCCCAGCTGGGCCTAGCAGCCAGGTGTCCTGACTCCCAGCGCTCAGTCCTAGCTGGACTCTGTCCCCTCTGACTGCATTCTTCATGTCACTCTCCCCTCTCCCCACACGCTGCTCTGGCCATGGCCCGTGTTTCCACTTCCAGCAGGTTCAGGACCTCTGAGCAGCTGCCTCATCTTCCAGGACAAGCATTTCTCAGTGAATCTCCACCTAGCTGCCTCCTGGTTGTTGAAGGTTTCTCTGAACCCCAGAAAGGCTTTCTTCAAACACAGCCCGTGTGTCAGAAAGACCCTAGGGGGCCCCCAACTATTCTCCCCTCCTGTGACCACCTTTGTGTAATCTCCCTTTGAGTGGGGGTGGGGCCTATGGCTTGATACTCACCAGCAACTATGACAAAGAAGCCTGCTAGGCACTACTGCAGGAGGGTGACCCTGTGCGCTGTGGCGAGGGAGTTCTGGGTAGGCCTGGGTCAGGCAAGTAAGAGCCCTTAAAGCAGGCACTGGGTCCCTTTAAAGAGGAGAGCCTGGTGTGCTTTTTGTTGCTGCAACAGATGATTCGAGCTTGGACAATGATGAAGAACAGAGGTTTATTTAGCCCACAGGTTTGGGTGCCGCCTCCCTCCTCCGCCCGTTTTAAGGAGCTGGAGGTGCCATGCCTGATGGAGTCACAGCAGGTGCAGTTATGGTGGGTGCTGTCGCACAGGTGGGCCTGTGGCAGGTGGCACCGTAACAGATGTCACCGTGATGGGCACCGTGCATAGTGGCATCATGGTGGGCCGTATGGTGGATGGCACCATAGCTGAGCACTGTGGGAAGAAACTTGTGGTTAGAGCTGGTCCCTGCCTTTGTAACCATCCACTCTCAGAAGAATAACTGCATTAATCCCTCCTAAGGGCGGTGCCTCAATGACGAAATCACTGGGACCCATCAGACCCACTGCTTAAGAGCCCCATCGCTCCCACCATCCCTGCACCAAGGTCTAGGCTTGCAAAGCATCAAACCTTTCAGGACACACTCCAATTCCTCCCAAACCCAAGCCCTGGCAGTGAGCAACTTTCCTTAAAGCTCAGTGAAGGGCCATGAGGCTGCTCCCGAGACACCCAGCAAAGAGCCACCCCCCCATTCCCCACCCCCCACCCCCCACCCCCCCGCTCTGATGCCCACGAGGAGCTGAACCATGCTGCCCAGGTTACTTTAACACCCCTGGAAGTCAACGCCCACACCATCCGCACTTGAGCGTCTGGGTGAAAGCAGCACAGCCCTCACTGACACAGGCTCCCTGTACAACACCCCGGCCTCTTTGACGTCGCCCTTTTCCTGTTCAGATGGTCTCAAGTACGGACAGCCTGGTCACTGAGGTGAGTCAGTGATGGCTGTAGAGGACCACTTCCCTCTGCGGTCACAGTCCACTGCAGTGCACAACAGACGTGGGTCCTGCGGTGGCTGCCGTTGACCAGCGGCACGGGGAACAGGGGAGCCAGGCACACGCCCTCATTCAGCTGTGCATAAAATGAGGGTGTGGGGCTTGGGACAGTTGCGTGGTGAACACTGGCCTACGAGTTCTCAGACCAAGGCAAACACTGGAACAGGCTGGTGCCAGCTGGCTGCCACGACTAAGGGGTGGGGCACCAGCTCTTGGAAAGTGAGGGGCACCTCTAGGCTTGGATGCAGGGACAGAGGCTGGGAGAAGGGCCCACAGCTGTGACTCTAGCTGGGGTCTGGAACATCTCCTGAAGGAAGGGATGGCCAAAGCACCCAAACACTGGGAAGCAACACCCCACTGTGTGCCCAGCAGGGCTGGCACAGGCAATAACTTGGTAGCCAGGTAACCATAGCAACCCCTTTGTCCATGGTGACTACCATCACTTTCTGTCCAGACCACGGCCCCCTAACAGGGTCTCCGTGTTCACCTTCAGCCCTGGTTGGCAAACGGGGCATGAAATATCCTCCCCACCACCACCACATCTCACCAGATTTCATAATCGCTGTGCACAGAATCTTCCCTGGATCTGGGCCTGTCACCCCAGGCCTCGGGAGACTGAGGCAGGAGGACCCTCATTTCTGACCTCACCTGGGCTACAGAGTGAACTCCTGGGAGGATGGTGCTAGGCTTACCGCTTTGTGGCACAAGGCCTCTTCTGGTTCCATTCTCCTTGGCTTCTACCTCAGAGAGAAGCTCAAAAGTGTTCTGATAGCTGCAGGCCATCCCTAACCTGCTCAGCGGATGCCATCACACTCTCTCCAACACACCCCAGGGCCTTTGCATCAGCCTCAACTCGGCCAGTATGTCTTCCTCTGTGATTTTTAAAAACAATTTTCATTTCTTTTCTTTCTTTCTTTCTTTTTTTTTTTTTTTAAGATTTACTTATTTATTATTACATATACAATGCTCTGGTTGCATGTACACCTGCAGGCCAGAGAGGGCATCAGATCACATTATAGATGGGTGTGAGCCACCATGTGGTTGCTGGGAATTGAACTCAGGACCTCTGGAGGAGCAGTCAGTGTCCTTAACCTCTGAGCCATCTCTCCAGCCCTCCTCTGTGATTCTTGCTGCACATCTCAGCAAGACCCCTACACTCTCCGTCCGTCTTCACTGGCAGCGTTTCCTGCCACAGGCCTCTCACTAGCTTCTTGTCTTCTGCTTGTAAATTCCATGAGCACGTCATGAGTTCCTACAACGACGGCTGGTACTTACTAGGTGCCCCAAATCTCTGCTGAGCACAGATGCCACAGCCGTGCAGCCTGAACAGATTTTCTTGTCCCAAGTCCTGCTTCAGTTTTTCCCCTACCACTCCCTGGGGACCCCATTGCAGACCAGAGATGAACGCACGATGGGATCATCATCCATATTTACAGGTGGGGGAAAAACGGGTCCAGAAAAGCAAGGTCTGAGGATGCACCCAGTGCTACTCGCTGGGTAGCCGCTGCTGCTGCTTCTCAGCCTGGCCCTGCTTCTCAGTGATACACCCACTGCTGCTCACTGCGCAGTCATTTCAAACGGGCAGGGAGATGGGATGCTCCTCACAGGCCACAGGGCAAGTAGGATGCTCAAGCCAGCCTGCCACTCTCCTCAGCCTCCTGCCCTGTCTGACCCGTGGGACTCTCCCCAAGTCACCTTGTATGTCAGCCAGCTTTTCATTACTGTAACAAATACCTGAGATAAATCAAATTTAAAAGAGACAAGGTGAAGTTTGGGCCAGAGGTTTTCAGTCTGTGCCTGATGGGCTCTGCTGTTTTGGGCCGGTGGTCGCACAGTTATGGTGGGACCGTGTAGCAGAGACTCCATCATCTCATAGCTAGTGTAAAAATGAGGGTCCTGCTACCCCCATTAAAAGCCTTCCCTAAGTTGCTCATTATGACTCTTAGCAGTAACAAGAACTGACAACACGCTGATTTCCCATTGGCATTACCTGAAACATTATCCATCCACCAATATATCCATTTATCCACGTACTCCTCCATCCAGCCACCCATTAATGCACCCACTCACATGTCCATCTACTCACCTGTCTACCAACTCATTCACCCTTCCATCCATCCATCCACCCATTTACTTACCCACCCACTACCCAGACACCCACCAATCTATCCACCCACCCACCCATCAATCTATCCATCCATCTACCCAGCATCCACCCATCACCCATCCATCCACCCATCTATCCATCCTCCCATCCATCCATCCATCCATCCACTTATCCATCAATCTATTCATCCACCCATCTATCAACCTATCCATCCATCCACCCATCTGCCCACCCACCCATAAATCCATTCATCCATCCATCTACTTATTCACCAATCTATTCATCCACCCACCCATCATCCATCCATCCATCCATCCATCCTTCCACCCATCCACCCATCCATCCATCCATCCTTCCATCCATCCATTCTACCATCCTTCCACCCATCCATCCATCCTTCCATCCATCCATCCTCCCATCCATCCATCCTCCCATCCATTCATTCACCCATCCATCCATCCTACCATCCATCCATCCATCCATCCATCCATCCATCCTACCATCCATTCATCCTCCCATCCATCCATCCATCCATCTATCCATCCATCCTCCCATCCATCCATCCATCTATCCATCCATCCTCCCATCCATCCATCCTCCCATCCATCCATCCTCCCATCCATCCATCCTACCATCCATCCATCCTACCATCCATTCATTCACCCATCATCAATCGATCCATCCATCCACTTATACGTCATCTATTCATCTACCCTTCCATCAATCTATTCATCCATCCACCCACCCACACGCCCATCCACCCATCCGCCTATCTGTCCATCCATGCACCCATCTACTCACCCGCTATCACTTGCATGACTGTGCTAAGCAGTGTGGTAAGGCTTTCCTGAACTTAGCTGCTCAGGCTGACAGTGCCCTGAGGTCTATAGTGCCATTACCCGTTTTGCTCATGTGTTGTTCTCTAGCAACTTCCTTCCGTGCTGCTCCTCTCCTGTTTGTGTTTTCCCCAAGCTTTGGCCACGTCATCTTCAGCTTAACATCCTTACTCTACTCAGCACCCCTGCTCCCCACTGTTTCCCCCAACCTGGGGTGATCCCTGGTACAGAGGGAGTGTTGAACAAAATGCAAAGTAGAACAAGGATGTGGACGAACCCAGGTCTGCAGTGGGAAGAGACGTGCTGTTTTCCCACGCGAGATTAGAAAGAGTGGCCTGAGCCTCTCTGAGATGCCAGCTCCCTGACCCTGACGCCCTCCCAGGTGAGTGGTGCGCCTTTCTCAGGGACAAACAGCTCCCGACACACTCTTCTCTGGTTCTTGCCATCTTGGTCTTTTCAGTTCCTCTGGAATTGTGTTGCATCTGCTGGTGTTCGCAGTCCTCCCGCCAGGGAAAGGGCGTTCTGGCAGCCGCGGACCCTCTCTAGACAGGCTGTCTTCAAGGAGCCCAGGCTTCTTTGTGACACAAAGAAGGATGTGTGTTGATGGCTCTAGGAGACGGGGTTTAGATACCTCCAGAGCCAGAGGGCAGACACCTCGCACGGTCCCACTGGAGGCTTTCACTTCCGGGAGGAAACTGTTCATCAATGAAACCAACTTGACCACAAGAGCAGGAGGGCCAGGAGCCATGCTCAGCATCTTCTGGGTGGACCGCATCCTCCCCACACAGAGGAGGGAATAGGCTGAGCATCATGCCTGGCCTGGGTCCCTCAAGACTGCCTTTGCTTACTCTCCCCACAGGCCTCTACCACTGAGCCTCTTCTGCATCATTGCCAAGGCCTGTAGTTGCGGTGCTTTGCAATGGCCCCAGATGCAAGAGCATGTGCCCTGGGAAGGAACCCAAGGACCATTTGCCATGGGTAACAAACAGAGTCTGGAGGACTCAAGCCACGTGGCCTTGGATTGGGAGCACCAGACCATGAAAAGCCTTTGACAAAACCCTTTAGCCTCAAGAGGCTGAATCGGAATTACAGGGTATTATAGGCACGCAACCTGCTTGGACTGCTATTTCTCAAGCCGAGGAGGAGGGGGGGAGGAGGGGGATAGGAGGAGGGGGGAAGAGGGGGGTAGAGGAGAAGGGGGGAGGAGGAGGAGGGGGGAGGAGGAGGAGGGGGGAGGAGGAGAAGGAGGAGGGGGAGGAGGAGGGGGGGGGGGAGGCAGCTACTCTCTTTCCTTGCATATTCTGTTTCCTGAAGGGACAGTGGACACACCAAACCCCCTTTCACTCTGTTCCTTGAGGCTCATGATCAGACGTGTACTCAAAGACGCCGTGTCTAAAGTGTCGTGGACCAAGTGCTGAGTGGGCGGTGGCAGTGGGGAGGGGGTTGGAGCAGGCTTTGTCAGCTGTATTGTTTGAGATCAGGGTTGTTATTGTACCTGTCTTCTAGGGAGGAAGATGAAGTGTTGCATGTCCCAGGAGTCGGTGGTGGGCTATCCTCTGCAGGACCAGAGGGAACACACTGAGTGCGCTGCAGATTAGTGACTTCCCAGCCACAGGTAGGTAGTTTAGTTCTAGAGAGTTGGAGGCCTTTGGAAGTCCGGGCCCTTGGTCTGCCTCCTGCAGGTACGTGTTCCCCAGTGCCACAGTGCAGAAATGGCAAAGCCTCCAGCGTGGCATCCTGAGAACATGGCTCCCTCTTGTCTTCCTGGTAACTGCACTGGTGTATCCTGCCTTCCTGCACTGACGTACATCCGTGGAGTTAATTCTATGTGCTAGCTTGGCTTGCCTACGAGATACCCAGTTATTTTGGCTAAACATGATTTGTGAATGTATCTGGGAGATTTTTTTTTAATGGCAGGGGGTGGGGGGGGGCAGAGAAAAGGCTAAAATTCAAGTGTAGGCAAAGAAATGCAGGTTGTTTTCTTCTAGTGGACTGCATGCCCCTGTGGACCACATCTCCCTGTGGACCACATCTCCCTGTGGACCACATCTCCCTATGGACCACATCTCTCTGTGGACCACATCTCCCTGTGGACCACATTTCCCTGTGGACCACATCTCCCTGTGGACCACATCTCTCTGTGGACCACATCTCTCTGTGGACCACATCTCCCTGTGGACCACATCTCTCTGTGGACCACATCTCTCTGTGGACCACATCTCTCTGTGGACCTCATCTCCCTATGGACCACATCTCTCTGTGGACCACATCTCCCTGTGGACCACATCTCCCTGTGGACCACATCTCTCTGTGGACCACATCTCTCTGTAGACCACATCTCTCTGTGGACCTCATCTCTCTGTGGACCACATCTCTCTGTGGACCACATCTCCCTGTGGACCACATCTCCCTGTGGACCACATCTCTCTGTGGACCACATCTCTCTGTGGACCACATCTCTCTGTGGACCACATCTCCCTGTGGACCACATCTCCCTGTGGACCACATCTCTCTATGGACCACATCTCTCTGTGGACCTCACCACTCTGCGGATCACACCACTCTGCGGATCACACTTCCCTGTGGACTCATTCCTTTGTGGGCCACATCGTTCTGTGGACCTAATCTTTTTACGGACCCTATCCCCCTGTGGACCACATCCCCTGTGGACTGCACCCTTGTGTAGACAGCATCCTTTGTGAACCTCATCTACCTGGGGGTGCATCTCTGCCACTCAGCCCTCTGTACCCATGTCCCCTGTTCACCAAGTATGGCACAGAGTCCTACCTCCCCTTCGGCCCCTGAAGTCCCCATGGCCACACAAAACCTATCTTCTTGCCTTCCTCTCTTCCTTCTCCTCCTCCTCCCCTTGTTCCCCCTTCTCCCTCTCCTCTCCCCCTCCTCTCCTTGCTCCCCCTCCTCCCCTTTCTCCCCCTCCTCCCTCTCCTCTTCCTCTCCTCCCTTGCTCTCCTTCCTCCCTTTCCTCTCCCCCTCCTCCCCTTTCTCTCCCTCCTCTCTCTTCTCCTCTTCTTCCCCTTGTTCCCCCTCCTCCCTGTCCTCTCCTCTCCTCCCCTTTCTCCCCTCCTCCCTTTTCTCCCCCTCCACTCTCTTTTCTCCCCCTCCTCCCCTTGCTCCCCCTCCTCTCTGTCTCCTCTCCAAGGTGAACTATATTCCTTCCTAGAAACCTTGCTGGTCCCTGCTCCATTCTGCTGCTGGGAAGCTGCCTGGAGCAGGCTGCACACATCACTTCCGTCCTTGGGATGGGGCCTGAGAACATAAGTCTTATTTGTGCAGGAACAACTGATAGAGAGGAAGCCAGTCCCTCCAGGCACTGAACAAGAGTTTGGTCAGGAGGAAGAGCCTGGTTGGATGGCTGAGGCCAATACTGCAGGCTAGGCTGGCAGTGTGCAGAGCCTGGAGCCAGTGCAGGGTTTGGCCTTAGTGAGAATAGCTGCGCTAAGTGCTCTTGGTATACAAGTACCCTGTAGTGACCTGCGGTGTGTGTGTGAGTGTGTGTTTGTGTGTGTGAGTATGGGGTGTGTGTGAGTGTGTGTGTATGTGCATGTGTGTGGTATGTGTGTATGTGTGTCCATAAATACGTCTGTGTGTGGTGTGCATGTGTGTGTGTTTGTGTGTATGAGGATTTGTGTGTGCATATGTGTAGTGTGTGTACGTGTATCTGTAAGTATGGTGTGTGTGTGTGTGTGTGTGTGTGTGTGTGTGTGTGTGCGTGCGCAACCTCTGGGTACTTGTGAGTGAAAACTCTGGACAAGGAACAGGAATTTTTCTAAGGTCACACAGAGAAGCCTCGAACCCCTCACCTCTGAGGCGGGAGGATCATGGGCTTCATTCAGGAACTAGAACGTGGGAACAGAGAAGCCTGTGATCTGTGGAGGGGAGGCACAGAAACAAACCACCTGTCTGTGTGGCCGCAGCTCTTGTCCCCTTTGTGTCCCCAGCAAACATGCCAGCACCAAGTACATGCCTCTTTGCAGAGTAAGCTAACCTGGGAGTCCTCAGGAGGCCACCCCTGCAGGGGCTTGTGGGGTGGGGTGAGGACTGCAAGGGATTCCTCACAGCCGCCTCCCCTAAGCCTCACCGGACAGGAATGCCAGGGGGGTGGCGCTTATCTCTCCCCTAGCAAGCTGGCTCCCATCAGCTATCTGTCCAGATGGGTCCTAAATCAGGGCTGCTCCCACTCCAACCACAGGTGACGCAGAACCTGGACCTCTGCCAACCCAGACACCAGAGAATCTGAGGGCAAGCAACCAGCCGCACTGCCCAGCGGCTGCCCGGGAATGACGAGGGGTGTCTGGGAACTGGACACGTCACGGCAGGGCCCGGTGCGGACGTGGACGGGCCTGGCTTTGAGTTTACCTCAAACCTGCCTCGGTTGCCTCATCTCTGAAATGGGAGTGTCTGTAGGCTTCTGTCTGGTGGCCACGGGACCGCATACAGCCCCTGCCTGGCCGGTGCATGCCTTCTCCTTCTGTCTTGTTAAATGTGCGCACACTCGACACGTAGGGGCTGTTTGTTGAGGGGCTGCAGCTGCCCACAGCTTTGCGCGGAACCCGTTTCTCCCTCCCACCAGCTCCCCGAACATTCTGACGCCTTCCTATGGCGTTTTCCAGCATGGCTAGAGCCCACTTTATTTGGGACTTCCTTTTGGGAGAGTGTGTGGGTCAAGAGGAGGACACCCCCCCAACCCCACTGCCAGTACTTGAAATATAGCACCAGGTCTTCCCTTCCAGACTAATTTCGCAGCCCCGCGGAACACAGAAGTTATAAATAACAAGCCGTAGAACACGCTAGAAGGTGCTAAATGTTATGGGAGGAAAGAAGACAGGGGAGGAGAGGGAGATTGTGTGTTGAGGGGTGGGGGTGGGTGCTGGGATTTTAATGTGGCTTCTATATATAGTCCTATCTGTTCCTGTAGGAGCTTCCTGTTGGACGTCTGTCTGAAGATGCCTGCACCCTGCTCGCTGAGCACGTAAGCACGTTCACACGTGCATATGTGTGCATGCGTTTTTAGGGTGTGTGTGCAAACACCCCTGAAGGTGCCGATCCCCTACAATATGACACTGAAGCAGGGAGATCCAGCAGACTCTTGAGCCAATCCCTCCCCACCCCCCCAAAAAAAAACTCACCCTAGGCATCACTCAGGGCCTCCGAAATTCTATATGTCCATCTTGAAAATGACCTATTTATTTTCAGATGGGGGAAACTGAGGCTGTGAGAGGCTCTGGGGCTCACACAGTGGCACACAGCTCGTGGGAAGTTTGGCCAGGGCGTGGGACTACGCTCCTGGAGACCCCCAGTGGTCTTTCCACAGAGCCAGGCGGTGGAGACGCAGGAGTAAGTTCCAGGCCTGAATTTTTCTTCCTGTTCCTCCCGCCCCAGAGGCCACTTAAGCGGCGTATAACTGCTCTGTGATGTATGGAACTCTCTGGCCGCGCATAAACAGAGGGTCACATGCCAGGCAGGAATGCCCACGGACTTCTTCCCATTCCATGAAATACGCGCCTCGTTTGACTGGGGTTTGCTTTATTAGACCCATGGCAGCGAGGGGCCTGTGTAGCCAAACCCGCGTTCCATCACTCCTTTCTCCTGAGAAGCGGAGGAGGCCTGTCACAAGGAGCTGGACCCTCCCAGCCCAAGGGCAGGCTGCACTCAAGGCAGGCCACGTGAGGCCTTGCGCCTGGAGAGGTGGCTTTCGATCCCTGCAAGCGGGACACACTAGTGCAAGATCTGCCGTTTTCCATGGTCCCTTGAAATTGCTCCCGAGGCTGCCTTGTGTGGAGGGCGATGCCAGATCCACTGTCCAGGGAGCAAAATGGACCTCAAGAGGTGGGAAGTGTACTGAGTCCAAACGCAGCTACCTGCGTCTCCATCTTCCCTTCCTGCTGTCTGCAGAGACAGACAACGTGGTCACAGACAGCTTCCTGGGCCAGGGCGTGTCACCCTCGTGCACAGCCTTGCAGTTCCTAGGCTGGACGACTTTGACAAGGTAGCAGCAACCTAGAAGCTGCTCGGCTTGTTCTTTCCGGTTGTCGTGACGTTCTGCACAAGGTCGACGTCTTCCCCACCACTAAATCCTAGGGCGACCATTGCGTTGTGGAGTCTCTCCTCTCTGGCCCCCCAAAAGCTCTCCATTGCCAAGTGCCCCAAGGAATCCTGGGGTGGGAGATACCATTTATCAGAAGGAGCTGGCCTCAGGCCAGTCACTTCCCGTCTCATCCAGTGAGGGGAAGCGCGCAGACAGATAGTCTCACTTTACCCCACTCTATTTTTCTCTCCGCTTATCTGTTTCCTCAAGATGTGAGACGCCCTGAGGAGGGTCTGGTTTTGTTCTTTGAAGCCCCTAGTCCAGGCTGAAGCCTCCACACCTTTTGGCTACTCTCTAACCTCCCACAGCACCACCAACTGGCTGATCTAGTCAGGACGCGGAGGAGCCCGGTGGCCTGCAGGCAACGAGGGGCAGTGCAACCCAGAGGGATACGGTTTGGAGACACAGTTCCGGTGCGGAGACCCACCTGGAGATACCATGGCCACTCTGAGCCCCGACTTCTCTTCTCTGAGGTGCCTGCACTGGTTCTCTGCCTTTTTAGAGTAAGGTTTCTAAGTCATACTGCCGGATGTGACAAAGACACTCGTGTCTCTGGTTCCCACCCACACATTCCCTGCCCGCCCAGCTAAGTGGCTCCAACAGGACCCTTTGTCATCCAACAGGACCCTTTGTCACCGTGTTTGGCCCACATTGGTTAGGCTTCTGCACTGCACAGCCCCTGTCCCTTGCTGAGTGACAAGCACATCTCCCCCCAGGCGCCATCTGCCCAGGGCCCGGCATTCTTCTTCCTGGATGCAGAAGAGATCTCCACAGTCCTTCCACCGACTCTACCCGAGTCCATGCCCCAGCCCCAGGCATCTGTCCATTTTCCTATGGACACACGACGTGCGCGCATGCACACACACACACACACACACACACACACACACACACACACACACACACACACACCGCCACCCAGCACCTCACCACTGCACTTCAGGACATAGCCAGCCCAGGCTGGTCAGAGGCAACCCACACTTAGGGTGTAATTTATTTCTTTGGCATGCAGTTTGGTTGAAGTGCCATTCCAGGAACCACAGATCCTCCTCAGCCTCGGGTTCCCCACCTTCAAGGTCAGTTTCTCCCATAAACTCAGCTGGACCCCCAGCTGCCTTCACACCTACCTTCCTTCCTTTTCCTACTGGGTGACCTTGGGCGTTTCTGTTCCTGTCTCCAAATGTGTCTCTTTATGTTGTACCGAGGCATGACTGGTTTTCTTTTCTTGAGTCAGGCTCTCTCTACATAGACCTGGCTGTCCTCAGTAGACCACGCTGGCCTCAAGCTCACAGAGATCCGCCTGCCTCTGTCTCCCAGTGCCGGGATTAAAGGTGTGGTCACTACACCCAGCTCATACACTATTTCTAAAAGCTCTGGTAACCGTGGACACAGAGATGAGCACAGAGTGCATCCCATGGAACAACAGACAGAGGATGTGCACTGCAGCCGCTGCCTCTCCATAGACATGCAATGGAGACTTCCTGGTAAGCTGTGGGGACTTTAAAAAGCCATTCAGAAAGCTTTGGAGGATTTCTTCTTGAAGTGGAGTGGGCTGCCTCCTCTTCCACCACCTCTTCCTCATCTCCTTGCCCCCTCCTCCTCCTTCCTCCTCTCCCTTCCTCCTCCCCCTCTTCCTCCTTCCCCTCTTCCTCCTCCTCCTCTTTCTCTCCTTCCAGCCAAATAAGCAGGTCCCCAGGTCTAGTGCAAGGCTTTGTCGCCACTTTGAGCCCCGTGGCTGCTCCAGAGCCACCTTAGCTGTGTAGAGCCTTTGGACAAGTTATCGCATTCCTGAGAGCTCCTCCTTCCCCAAGAGAGGGAGCCGGGGAAAGGGGAGAAAGGGGACAAGGGGAGGGAAGGAAGTGGGGTTGCGTCTACAATTTGAGCGTCTCATTCTTTACAGCCAGAGTTTCACACACTGACTATATTTATGTGCCTCAGGCTGATAGTTGAGGGTTATTAACCTCGACCGCATTGAGGGTCCGGCTTGGGAGCCCAGCTCTGGCCTGTAGCTCAGAGAAACCCAGCTTCTGAGGCTGAGGCTGAGGCGGGATGCCCCCCAGGGCACTGGCTGGAGGGACCTACTCAGCTGGAGGACAAGAGCAACAGGCCCGCAGTGGAGGCCCGTCTCCAGGTGACTCAGTGCCTGCCCTTGACCTTGGTATTGGTCTCAAGGTACTTCAGCCAGGCTAGGATGCGCGTAGGAAGGTCTCCGCAGCCAGTTGCGGCTGGCTGCCTTGGGGCCGGGTCACCCGAGGCCAGCCTTGCATCATCTTGGCTTCTTTCTCTTCCCCACATGACTTAGTCTTGGCTGCTTTGCTCACGGCTGTTGATCAGCACCAGCCTGCCTTGGAATCGGTCCTAGTACAACCACAGCTGGGGCCCAGGGTCCCAACCAGGGTGTGCCAGAGCAGGTGGCTTGCCCGGGAGCCAGAGAGACATTGATGTGTACAGAGTGAGGTCCAGGTTCCCGGGGTGGAGGGAGCACAAAAATCACCCAAAGACTGAACTCCGTCAGGACACAGGAGTCAGGACGGCTGGCCCAGTGCAACTTGATCAGAGAAGCCCAGCCCTGCTTAAGACAGCCACAGGAAGTGACTGAGCCCAGGGCCTAGGCGAAGAGCCCTCCCTGGAAGGCCAGCTCTGCAGCCTGGGGAGTCACTGGACTCCTCACGTTACAGGAGCAGTTGTCATGGTTACTGGTGGGTTCTAAGGTCTGGTAAGTGGAAACACATGACACCCAGTTACATTTGGGAGTCAGATCAACAGTGAGTGTAGGACAACCCCAGGCGGTGCTTGGGAGATACTTATCCTAACCCCTCACTCTCTGCTTTCTGGGGTTCAGATGTTCCAAGGGCCTCCCGTGTTTGACCCAATGAGCTATGGCCCCATTATTGTCAGAGAAAATCCCTGAATAGAGGCTTGGAGGCTGTTTCCACTAGACTGTGAATGTTAGGTATCAAATACGGATGTCGGCACAGTGTCTGTGATGTTGATATTAATTAATAGCGGTTGACACAAATGTTAGCGCTCATTCACAGAGCGTCTGCTCTGCTCTGGACATGTCCTTTGATCAGCTCTGTCGTGTCACCACTCAGTGCCCTGGCACACTGCGATGGCATCCTGCCTTCACTAGCTAGGCCGTTCAAGCGTTCCTTTAGAATAAATGGTGCGAAGCCTTGGCCCCAACTGCTCACGGTGGGGCACTGTGCCGAGCGGCTTGTGAGGGTCTCCTCAGAAAGTGTCACCTGTTCCACACACAGAGATTAGTTCCAGGTCATTGCAACATCTCCATTCTGAGAATGGGAAAATTGAGTCCCAAGCTCAGAGACACTGAGAGGCAGGAGGTTCATCCACAGATCCATAGCGAGTGTCTCTCTTCTTTCACACACCCTGGGCTTCCCTTCCAGTTATGTGGTACGGTGAATCTTGTCAGGCCAGAGAAGCTGATGCAGTGCATGCCCCAGCTGTGCCTCACGGACCCCACTTCCCCTGAGAACAAAGCTGTCACCAAGCCTGGCTTTGATGGGGCTGAGGACTCCTCTGCACACAGTTAAGAGACTTGGGACAAACGCTCCTCAGCACTGAGGGCTGGTGCCATGGAGAGGCTTGGAGGTGGTGACCAGATTTGCTGGGGTAAAATATCTGACAAGAGCAGCTTAATGGAGAACAGGGTTTATTCTGTCACAGCTTGGGGTACAATCTTTTCAGGACAGACAGCAGGCCACACATCGTACCCACAGGCAGGATGCTGAGTGATACAAATGTCAGTGCTTGGCTCAATTTCTCCAGCCTGTGGATGGTGCTGCCCATGTTTATGGTGGGGCTTCCCATCTCAGTTAACGTAATCTAGTAACTCAGTCACAGAGCTTCTCCATTTGACAACGTTGTCGTTTTAACCAGCAGAGACGCTCTTCAGGGCTCTGTGACCCTGAACTCCTTCTCCAGTCTCTCAGCTCCACTCCTCCTGAATGGGGGAACAATAGTCTCTACAGCAGCTGTGGTCACTGTTGGAACAGAGCAACAGAGAAGGATCCAGTGTGGGTGGCTTCTCCTCAAGGTGAATTCAGGTGTCCTTGTAGGGGTGTGGGTGGCAGGAAATAGGGACCTGGCCCCTGTGTTCAGGAGCAGGTGACTGTGGCAGGCACCTGGAGCTCAGTTCTGCTGGGATCCCAGAAGAGCGGATCAGGGTCCACAGCCTGTTCTCAGCCAGGCAGCACCAGGTGACCACTCTCCACCTGAAATGGTGGCATAGATTTGGTGTGTCGGACCATGGTCAGAAAGGGTAAACAGAGTCAGGGTCTCAGCAGTCACATGGGCACAGATTCCACCCAGTCACACATGAATGACAGTAGCATCATCCGTAACCAGTGGCAACCAGGGTGAAAACCTAGGGGCTTGATCTCACTCAGACGCCGGTGCTATCTGGGATGCTCAGCCACCCAGGAAAGCGCCCCAAGTCTCCCTGTGCTCCGAGGTGGACCCTCGGTGAAGTGGGTGTTGCCTGTCCTTCAGCCTGTAACCTTGCTGAGGCCAGGGTGCCCACAGATTGTTCCCAGAGCTTCTGGGACAGACAAGGCCTGGGCTCTGATTTAGGATCACTCTAAGCCAAGGAGGAGGAGGAGGAAGGAGGAGGGGGAAAAGGAGGAATGTGGAGGGAGAGGCCAGTAGGCCAAGCAAAATCATCCAGGCTAAATAGCTGGGCCAACAGTGTATCTATCACCCATGGGGAATTGCTGGAGAGAGAGCTGCTTTGGAAAGAACCTCCTAGTGTCTGGGGTTCCATTTGACTCGTCTCTTTGTGTCCCCATCTTAGCCACTAAATGGTGCCTGTAATTCTTCTTAGGTCATATTTTTAAAATGGGTGAGTGAAGACTCAGAGAGAAATAACTTGCTCAGGACCACATAACAAGGAACTAGCAAAATCAGGGTGAAGGCCAGGGGCCCTGCTAGCGCTGAGGGTTAGGGTGCCTGCTACCACAGAGGCCTTGGTACTCATGGGGTGTGGAGGCTGCTCTGAAGTCACCTCATGGCCTGGCCTCCTTCCCAGCTCTCCAGTCCTCAGTAGCATGTGGCTTCTCTTGAGTACTGCCAGCTCTCTGGACTGGATGCTCTCATCTGTAAGGCGGAGGTGAGCAAAGTCCTTGCTGCTTACCTGTGTGAACGATAATGAAAGTCAGACATGAGGGGTCACTTGATGTGCCAGAGGCAGCCAGTCAAGGGTCTCCAGAGCCATCCTGTAACTCTGTAACCCAGACGGGTGAGCTGCCCGCAGGGTTCCATGCCTTCCTCTCCATCTGTCTCTGGCCCTGCTGGGCCTGGCTCCGTGGTGGCGCCTGGCAAGCACGGGACCTGGGTTCCATCCCCAGCCGTTCAGAACATAGCAAATAGAAAGCCGTCCCTCTTGGTGCTACCCTTCCTCCACAGCTGCTTGGCAGAGATGTCGAGGGTTCCCTGGTGTGGTGGTGGCAGCATCCTTCCTTAACCTGGGGCCTCTTACGTGTGGCACGCCATGAGACCGCCATAGCTCACACAGTCCTTTGGTGTTGACCAATCATAGCTGGTGTGTGCACACTGGTCACCTGACAATCGTCCAGTCAAGCAGGGATCCATCTTCCAGAGCCCATAGGCCTCTACCTTAAGGTCGCTTCTGGTCTCTAAGGGATGAGACCGGAGGTGTGCTTGCTGCCCAATAGGGTGAGTGTCAGTCTCTGTGGCCACCAGATCTGTAGGCTCGCATCTACCCAGAGTCTCAACCCTGTCTTGTTCCTCTCCTTAAACAGACTGTGGCCATGACTGACACAGCCCATCTCTACAGCACACCATGGGGAAGTCACCTGTGTTGTTGTTGCTGCCATACGGGGACTTAAACCCAAGGCCTCAGCATGCTGGGTAGGAACAACAGCACTGGCTGCAGCTCAGTCTGATTTTCACTGGCTTTTGTTTTCAGTTTTCTCCTTTTGCTTTCAAGACAGAGGTTGACTGAGTTGCCCAGGATGGATTCGAACTCACTGTGTAGCCTGGGCAGGCTTGAGTGCAATTCTCCTGCCTTAGCTTCTTGAGTGGCTGGGATTTTGGGCGTATACTGTCAGGCTTAGTTCATCTGTGAGAAACGGAGAGGAAGGGGAGAGATGAGGGGCAGCAAGAGGAGGAAGAAGAGGAGGAGGAGGAAGAGGAGGAGGAAGAGAAGGAGGAGGAAGAGGAGGAGGAAGAGAAAGAGGAGGAAGAAGAGAAGGAGGAGGAAGAGTAGGAGGAGGTGGTGGAGGAAAAGGAAGAAGAGGAGGAAGAGGAGGTGGAGGAGGAAGAGGAGGGAGAGAAAGAAGAAGAGGAGGAGGAAGAAAAGAAGGAAGAGAAGGAAGAGGAGGAGGAAGAGAAGGAGGAGGAAGAGAAGGAGGAAGAGAAGGAAGAGGATGAAGAGGAGGAGGAAGAGAAGGAGGAGGAGGTGGAGAAGGAAGAGGAAGAAGAGGAGGAAGAGGAGGTGAAAGAGGAAGAGGAGGAGGGAGAGAAGGAAGAAGAGGAGGAGGAAGAGAAGGAGGAAGAAGAGGAGATGGAGGTGGAGGAGGGAAAGGAGGAAGAGGAGGAGGGAGAGGAAGAGGAGGAAGAGGAAGAGAAGGATGAGGTAAAGGAAAAGGAGGAGAAGGGAGAGGAGGAAGAAGAGGAGAGACAGAGAGGCTTAAAGGGCGTGGCTCCCTCTGGCCTCTGACCAGCCAGTTTTCTGGGCCAGGACTAGGGGTATGCGAATCTCTCACACGAGGCTTTTGGCAGCCAAGCCAACTGGGTTCCTAAAGATTATTATTTTAGCAAACTGATCTTGGATGTGTCCAGAGTCGGCAGGAGGCTCCTCGGAGCTCTCCAAGAAAGTGCACGGCTGCTTGGGTTCTTATTTCAGTCAGTCCCAGGGAGGGGTTCTGTTTTGCTCAGCTTGTGTTTCTGGAAAAACAGGCCCTTGGGAAGAGCCTTGGGGTGTGGACGGAGAGCTCATGGGTCTGAGGAGGGTGGCATGGCGGTGGCTGTGGGACCAGGCCCTCGGTCCTGCTGTCTCTGCCCACACCAGGGAGCCCAGAAGGAGGGCAGCCTGGAGGTCACACTGTGCCAGGGTCCTCATGTCTCATTCCTGAACAGTGTTTCCTCTGGGTCTCCGGAGCAGGGGGTGGCAGGAACATCACTTAGGCTGATGGCTCACTGTGATTGGCTAGGTGGATGTTGCTGACCCGCTGATTGCCTCAGTTTCCCTCACTGGGATAAAGAGGCTTGAAAGCTTATGTGTGGCCTGGTTCCTGCCCTTCCTTCCAATCTTGCCCCTTGCCACTCCCTCTTTCCACGGTCCCCAGCCCTGCAGCCCCAGCCCCGCCCCCTTGTGTGGAGCCCCCTCTCAGGCAGCTCAGCTCTCTCTCTGCCACATTGTCTGGCTATCCTAAACAGGACAGTCCCTGACCTCCAGCATGAGTCAGAGGCACCGCTGTGTGAACCTGTGCTGTTCTCCATTCCTCCAGCTGGATTGTACTGGGAGGCCAGTCTGTGTCCCCTGTTGACCCCAAAGCCACTTCTTTGTTCCTTGTGATGCTCAACATGGCACAGGGATAAGTTCCCCCAGGGCGGCTTGCAGATGTGTATCTCCCTGCCAAGAGCAGAGCCCGGGACAACAGACAGACAGACAGACAGATGGTCAGCTCCAGGGTCATGTCACAGTCAAGCAGAGCACGCTGGCCTGATCCTACCACCTTCAGCATTTGGTACCCACCCTTCAGACGACTGAAATCACATCCTGTCCTCTTGAGTCCAGCCTCTTTCCAGGCACTCCCAGAATCTCTGGGTTGAGATGTCTCCAAAACCACCACACACACCCCCCCCCCTTTAGGACCCTGGTGGAAACCTTTCGCCTCTCTACATCTCGTTGGCTTCCTGGGAGACCCAGCATTCCTTCCAGCCCAGAGCGGCACCGTTGTCGTCGTCGGCCACACATCACAAGTCTGGGTGGATGTCGAGTGTCTCTGACTTTGGAGACTCGAGCCCTGGACTTAGTTTTATGGGCTTTGGCTGTCGAGGGCAGCCGACGACTCCATCCATCAACCAAGGACTGCTCCAACACTAATGCTGAATTTATAGAAGTGGTTAAACAAAGTGTTGACAATATGGACGATGTGTTTCTGATTAACACAGGATTCCGAGTGGAGCTGCCATCTGTTGGGGGGGAGTCAGTAAAACACAGCAGTGAATTCCCAGGCCCTGGTGACTGACTAGACTGGATTTCCAGAGGTTGCACGAGGAGTTTATGCGGCTGGGGCTGCCATGAGGGCTCACGTACAAGCCTGGGCCATCCCTCCCTTCCCTTCTCCCTTTTTTCTTGAGCGATTATGTCTGAGTTCTCTTCCAGCCTTAAGCATTGCCGTCAGGAAACTCTGTCAGCTCCAGTTGTTCCCCCGAACCCTGCCCTCAGCCTGACCCCTCTACCAAGGTGACCCCGAATCGTGATGGGCCACTTAAGTGCTTTTTGGGTACCAATTGCTTTCTTAAATCGTCTCTTGCCATTAAAGAAGGGGTGGGAACATTTGCATTTTTAAAAGATCCTTCTAGAATATCATGCCAGTTGCAGTCTGGCCCAGAATACTCCCTTGCTCCAGTGTCCCCCCTTTAACAAACGCTCCTGTTCCCTAGTGTCCCCTATCTTCAGCACCCCCTTACCTTAACCCCCCCTCCTCGTTGTCCACCTTGTCCCAGTGCCCCACAGGACAGCATTAAATGCCGTAGCCTCAGCACACTGTCAGCTAGCAAGTTGCCTTTGGTTCCACACGGGGCCCCCTCAGGTAGGACTGAACATTATTATTTTTAAACAGCCTGTGACATTTTAGCACATGTTACGATGGGCAACTGCCACCACCTGAGGAGTAAGAGTCTCCCATTCTCACACTGAAAGGCCCTGGGTTACCCCAGCGATGCTCACTGTGGGCATGAATGGAGCCTGAGCTCCAAGATTGGGCTCCCATTTCTAGTTTTCCAGACAAAGTCTTGCTATGTAGCCCAGGCTGGCTTCAAACTCCTGACTTTCCTGCTTCAGCCTCCAAGAAAAACCGAGGTCACAGGTGTGTGCCGCCACACCAGGCTCCATAGCTGACCTTTCTTTTTTCAGCATTATCCCTTTTTGTTGGTGAGTAGTATTCCAGTGTATGGACATACCACAGTCTGTCCGTTCTCTGCTTGAAGGGCACCAGCTTTAGAACACTGGGTGCTGAGATTCTCACGCCTAAGATGCTAATGAGCGTTCACTAGAGCATCTATATCTGATAAGGTTGTCAGGGACAGAAGAGGTGTGACCGGGTCATAAAGTAACATGGGTGCAGCTGAATCAAGAATTGAACACAGGTACAAAGTTAAGAGTCCACGTCTGTCCGATTACATCTAAGACAGAAAACAACTGTAAAGGCCCCATGAGCCTAAGCAGCAGACATCGTGTTAGCGAGATCTAGTGTCCCCGTGAAGGTGTGCCCTGTCCCTAGAGGCAGAAAACCTACAGCGGGGACCTGGCCCAGGCTGGCGTGGTGGGACTTCCCAGTGACACTCTCATGCCCTGTCTGATGAGCATGCTTTTGCTGTTCTGAAATATCTATCTGCTGTGTACGTGGGTGTCTATTAATTCAGCCAAGTGCTACGAGGCCTCAGGAGCTGCCAGACACCGAGCCGAAGCCTGAGAGACAGAAAAACCAACAAGCCCTGTGCCCGCCTTCGAGAGGCTTGGCCTGCAGGTGCCGGACTTGTGACGCTGGAACCAGACGCTTGGGTTTGAGTCCTGTGTAGGCTCCTATCTGGAATCTGGGGCCTCTCCCTAGCCTTGGCCCAGCTTCCTCTGCAGGGACCCTACCGGAGTGACATTCTTCATGGCTCCTGACTCTCCATGCTCTGCCGAGGCTACGGGATCCAGGTCCCGCAGAGTCAGTCAGTGACCCACATCAGCTACCTTCCCCCTCCGTGGCATAGGGCCAGAGCAGGCACAGAGGCCAAATACGTGCCAACTTTGACTGTCAGGCTCTATTCTCTCCACCCTCGCACCTGTAGCCCAGTTCCCCGGGGCCTGCAGCGCATTCGGCACTTCATTTCCGCCCTCCCTGGCCTCCTGTGCCCCATAAAACTCAATCTCCTCTTGTTTTCAGTTCAATTAAGGGGCTGTAATTCCACCCAGAGGGGCACACACTGGAAGTGTGAGCAACAGTCAGCCTGGGCTAGAGGGAGGGTGGGAGATGACCCCAGGGGCTTCCAAGGAAGAGGGAAAGAGTCTATGAGAGTCAGTCTCCACGTTTAGACCACCATGGCACCCACTCCCAGGCCAAGGGAAGTCTCCCCTGCCCTCAGTTTCCCCATCTATGTCACCACTGTGGATAGATGACCCCTGATCTCCATTCACGCAGACTCCAGCATTGTTGTGTAAAGCTAGCTTAGTTCCTAGCAGCCAAGGCTACACAGGGAGACCTTGTCTCAAAAAAAAAAAAAAAAAGCTAATTTAATGATGGATTAAAACTACACCACCCGTGGACCCGGCCAGGAAAGCTGCCTGCAGGAATTTCTCCTCTGGAATGTTTATGCAGGTGTTCAAAGCCGGCCCTTTAAGGATGTCCACTGTAGGGGAGGGATGTGACCAATGCACTGTGGCCTTGCCTCGAAACACCTTTCAGTAGCAGCAAGGAGGAAGAGGGGCAGATGTGAGATCTGGTAACAAGCCCGAAGCCCAGGCGGTCAGGGTCAGCCTCAGCTACACAAGGACCTCGGAGCCAGCGTGGGCTACCTGTGACCTTGTTACATAAGTCTCATACTGGCAGCAATAATAGTGACTAGTGGCAGAGGCACATCTACACCTGCCTGACGGGTGGAAGCCATCTTAGAGCCTCCCTGGTGCACTTGGAGGATGGGTTCAGGACCCCAAGACTCCCATCCTTATCTGACGGCAGGCACCTTGTATCCAAGGATGTGTTAGCATTAGCGTGGACCATATCTGCATGTCTTAAATCACCGTGGGGGCTTCCCTAGCTCACGGGACAGAAATGCTGTGAGGATATTGGCAGTTTGGGAAAGGACAAATAGTCTGTACCTGTTCATCAGTAGAAATACTCGTGTGTGTGTGTGTGTGTGTGTGTGTGTGTGTGTGTGTGTGTGTGTCCATGTGTATGTATAAGCGTTCCTACAAGCACATGTGTGTTTGTGCATGCATGTATGTGCATACGTGCCCCTGTGTGCGCATATGTGGCTGTGAGTGCATACATGTATGTATGAGTGTGGGCATGCATGTGTGCCTGTGTATGCATGTGTGTGCACATGCTTTCAAGTGCGGGCATGGGGACATATGCGTGCACACGTGTGTGTGTGTGTGCCATGTGTGTGCACATGTGTTTAGGTGTGTGTGCTGTTGCGTGTGCAGGCTAGAGGCTGGTATCGTTCAGATAGCTTCCTCAGGCCTTGTCCATAGCTCACGGTTCTGGCTACTTGGCTGGCCGTCAGCTCCAGGGTCCTGCTGTCTCCACCTACAAGCGGACTTGGCTGCTGTGCCTGGCATTTTATGTGGACTCTGAGGGAGGGGTCCAGACCCTCTTACCCTCGTGGCAAGCACTTTACTGGCTTCACTCTCTCTGCTTCCAGATGTGGTGACTTTCTTGTGAAGCTGGATAAATCTGTGGCTGGGCACCAAGCACATCTATATGTAAATATGAATTTCTTCAGCTGAGCCACAGCAGGGCCTTATCAGACTGCGGTCCAGACAGGAGCGCAAAGACCTGCTTGTGGGGACCAGAGGGCTGTGCTCCGGCATGGAGAAGTTGCGCTAGAGACTCCCCAGGTGTTCAGTCTGCATAAATTACTTTAATAATTAAAGTGTCTCTGCACCCTTGATGAGCAGTGGTGCCGACTTACGGCTGAGAATCCGCGTCTTGCATCGGGTGTGACAGGACATTTAGTCCTCGCCATCAGTGCTGACTGCAGTAGACGCTGTTACACACCTCTGCAGTCTTTTTTTCCTGATTCTCACACACAGAGAGACATTTAAAACTTATTTACAGTATCTAACGTGTATGAGTGTTTTGCCGGGTGCTGCGGAGGCCACTAAGAGGTGTCAACTCCCCAGGAATCAGATTTACAGGTGGCTGTGAGCCACCATGTGGGAGCTGCGAAGACTCTAGATTCTCTCCGAGAGCAGCCAAGGCTCTTAGCCGAAAAGCCAACTTCTGGGCCCTGGCATGAACACAGGTGAAACTGCACTTCATGAGAAATCCTGTTTTCTGCTGTCTTTAACGGCCAGCCTGGGCGACACCAGGATGGCTACATGAGGGACCTCAGGACAGGGCCATAGCCACCTTATCCCCACTGTGGGCAATGGGCCTTGGTCAGGTCCTGAGCGTAGCAGGGGCCTCTACAAACACCATTGTGGATGCTTTTTAAAATAGGTGCAGAGCAGGGACTGCCACAGAGGCTACGGTCATGGCCACAGACAGCGGTTGTGTGGGGTTCCGTGCCTTGGTTAAATACAGCAGTAAACACTGGTCCCCTCAGGACACATCTGGAGGCAGCCAGGGATCTGGTGTCCTCTCCCTCAGAACTGATGGTTTCCTCTCTGAGTCACCCCAGGGTGGAGAATTAGACCCTGGCCACCAAAAGCATGGCTCTGAAAGCAGCCAAAAGAAATGGTTGGGCTGGTCCCTGCGGGGAGCCCACGGTCCACAAAGAAGCTTTTGACTGAAGGCAGAGAGAGAGGGCTGAGCTGGGAGGCACAGGGCTTCCCTCCCTGACCGTCACCCTGCTGGCAGAGTGCGGGAGATTCTAGACGCTCTTTCAAGCCTAAGGTGCCTAGGTGAGCAGATGACAGGCGACACTGGATGAAAATATTCAAGACAGGCAAGTTCCAAGCCTCAGGTTAAAAGACTCCTCCTCACTAAGGCATGGAGCCGCGTGCCTGCCAGTACCCTTGCTTGCCGGGGGACTGAGGCCCTGGCCCAGGAGCTTGAGATCCCCTGACTACACAGAAAGATGATGGTGCCCAACCAAAGCACAGCAGCAGCAAGGTAACACTTGTATGGTGTACTGCACTCCCATCCCATCCCATTGTAACTGGAGATTTTAGGGTAAAGCCTCTGCTCTGGTCACCTCCCCACTAGGCTTGTCCCAGCCCCAGCTGGAGAGACAATTTGCTTGGTTCTCACACGAGGAAGAACACACAAAAAAGGCCCACTGACACTTACGTCCTTCAGCACTTACTCCGGCTTTAGGTTTAAACCCAGGAAGAATGGTGCCGGGACCTGATGCCACAGTTCAGAAATCCAGGTTAGCCTGGCCTTGCTTACCTTCCACTCAGCTCAGGTCCAGGAGGCACCTCACGGGTCTGTATCATGAGGAGGAGACCGACATGTGGCCTGCTCCTGGGGCAGCTGCCGCCGCCATTGCTGTGAGGGGTCTTTCCCAGAGGCTTGCCCCGCCAGCGACTTGAAGTCCCTTGTCATGTAGACAGATGCTCGTGGCCCAGCTGTGTCTTCTTGACTCAGGAGGGGATGTTAAGGCTGGTGACATCTCCTCTTCAGCTCTGAGGAAGGACAAGAGGAAACAGGTGGGAAGAGGCCAGCAGGGTTTGAGATCAAGGGACAGACAGGCGATTGAAGGCATGGTGGCAGACGTGTGTCGTGTGTGTGTGTGTGTGTGTGTGTGTGTGTGTGTGTGTGTGTGTGTGTGACTTTGTGGCCCAGATGAGGAGTTAATGCTGTCAGCAGCGGCAGTTTTGAGGTACCTGGTTGTGCGCAGAGAGCTGATGGCCTCCTGGCATGGGGAAGGGAGGCTCAGGCAGCCCAAGTTGGAAGAGACTGCAGCGATGACTTCCCTCGTCCAGTTCAGCTTCTACCTACTGCCTGGTCCTCCGCTTCCTGGGGCGACATGGCAGAGTTCTTCTAGTGAGTGTGTAGCGGGTCGGCAGGCTGAGTTCTGTCTGAGGTCTGCTTCCTGGGCCTCTGACTTGAGGCTATTTGCCAAGAGTAAGTATTTGGACAGTGCTAAGGGGCCCTGGGTCCGACCCACCACTGGAGAACGGGAGCTGAGCTGCAAGGCTTCAAAGACTAAGTAAGAGTCTATCCTCAAAGCAGCTGGGGTGGTGGGGACATAACTAGGCTCGTACCGCTTGCTGTCTGATCAAGGGCACGTTCTCCCTACTAGATACATGTGGAGACCGGGACTGAGAGAAATAAAAAGACAGACTTGCCATTTGCAGAGTGTGCACCAAGCGTCTTTCATACATGTATTTTCCAAATTCTGTGTGCTGGGTTCTGGGTGGCTGGAGCCTGCTCAGTACACAGCAGGGAGGGGGGGCAGGGAGGGGGGGCTCAGTGAGTAAACCCTGAATATACAGGAGCTCAGCAGTGATTGACAGCTATGAGTGGGAGTGAAGACAGGGACCGACGGAGGCCACAGGGTGTGTCCTGAGCAGAGCTGGAACTTGAGTCACCCCACAGCCCACAGCTGTGGCACACTGTGGCTACCAGGCACCCTGGTTCCTAGAGATGCCGTGGGGAGGCTGCACACCCGTCTCTGCGCTTAGCAGCCAGACCCCAGGTCCTCAGCGCTCCACACTCTTTCCCAGTGCGGAGCCTGACTCCCTTCCCGTCTCAGGCCAGCCCAAGACTTTGTGAAAACAGCTGGCTTCGATACAGGCATTTGGAAGAGACCAGGAAACTCCTTCCCCTCTGAAAGTCTGCCATCCCCACGTTCCTGAGAGATGAACAGTCTCCCTCTCTTTCTTCAGCACTATCCTTCTCCTCCCTCCCACAGGCCGAACAGATCTTCTCCGCTGTGGCTCCTTCCTGCTCCTAGACGCCAACCCCACCTTTCCTCTGACATCTCAAAGGGAACATCTCTGGCTCCAAGGCAGCCGGTCTCAAAGTGAGCCAGAGAAAGGACCTTGGGGGCCGTTGGCGGGGCACCTCCCCCACATGCAGCTCAGCCCACACCCAGGCCACCTTGCTGCCACCATCCTCCTCCTCTCTCCCTCTGGTATACTCCTGGTGCCACCTGAAGGGAAAGCGTCAATCTTGGGGGCGCCCACCCTGGGGTGGGCAGGGTCCCTAAAGTCAGAGAGCTTGCTACCCCGAGTTAAAGCTGAAGAGAACCCTGCCTCCTTCCTTCCGCAGGAATACCAGTTTCCACCCACTCATGGCGAGGCCATCAGAGTTTGTAACAGAGCCCAGCACCCTCCTGGACTCACATCTTGTTGCTTAGCACGTTCTTGGAGAAAGGAGAACTCCCCAGCAGGTTCCCATTGGTCCAGACTGGGCCACACACTTCTGCTGGGACATCAGGGCTCTTACAGACCAGACCTTGTCAACTGAGGCTCCTGCAGCAGTTCATTGGGGGAGATGGAGGGGTCCTCCGGCGATGTGGGTGACAAGGAGAGAGCTTGTGTCACTTGGTTTTGTGAAGTTGGGGCTAAAATAGGGCTGAGCTTTCTCAGGGTTCCAAGGTCTCAGCTGGAGCCCTGGCTTCGTGTGGACTCTGGGTTTGTGGCAAGACACAGCGTGACGGGGCAAGGCGAGCCGGATGCGTGGGGAAGACCCTGGGGGCCAGGCTTAGCCTTCAAACGCACCCAGGGCATTCCTCTCAGGTATTCTAGACCTTTCCAAACTAGTGCCACTATCTGGGAACAAGTGTTCAACAGGTGAGCCCACAGGCGACATTTTCTTCTTGAGCCAAGGGTCATTCTCCACCTCCATGCTGGTCCTCTTACAAAAACAAACAACAAACAAAACAAAACAAAGCAAAGCAAAGCAAATACCCAAAGTTGTGTTTGTCTGGCCAAAGTGTCAGACTGTGTGTGTGTGTGTATGTGTGTGTGTGTGTGTGTGTGTGTGTGTGTATGTGTGTGTGTGTGTGTGTGTTTATATGCTCAAGAGTGTGGGGGCCAGATGACAACCTTGGGTGTCACTTTTCAGTCACTATCTACCATTATTTTCAGGCAGTCTCTCTCTGAGCCTGGCTTGCTGATTCAGCTAGGCTGACTGTCCTCCAGCAAGTCCCAGGGATCCACCTCTCCCCACCTGCCCTTGTGCTGGGGTCACAAGTGCACACTTGACAGCTGGCTTCTTATGTGGTCTGTGGGAGCTGCTCGACCCCAGGTCCTGGTGCTGACATGGCAAGCCCCTGCCGAATTCACGTCACTTCCCCAGCCCTGCACAAACCTCCTGATTGGCCCCAGAAGCAGAGACATTCAGAAACTAGTTAGAAAAGACCCTGGACTGAGCTTAGTGTGACTAGTGGGCTATCAACAGGCATATTGGTGTCTTTTGTTTGTTTTGTTTTAGCTTTTTAGTTTTTTGTGCTGGTCATCGAACTCTCGGGCTCCGTACAGCAAGCAATGCTCTTCCACTGAGCGCACCACGTTGCAGCCAAGTCAGCTATTTATACACAAGGCTGGAGCCCAGGAAACTGCTGCCTGCGGTCTGGCTGTGGTCTGCCAATAATACTTTATTGTAACGTAGCTGCATACAGTCTAGATGAAGAATCTTCCCCGAGGGACCTCTTTGGTCTGTGGCAGCGTCCATCGTCCATCATTCCCAGAGCCTCACAGAAGAGTCTAGTGCCCCAACTCCAAGGATATTTCAGACCCAGTGCTTGGCAGAAAAAGTTCATTGATCCCCATGGAAACGAGAAGACAGGGTGGAACCCAGCTGCGCCCCATCGTCCACCTCTCAGAGCTGAGGGGCCCGCCGGAAGGTGGGGTTGCATCATCTTCGCTGCTTTCCTGTTTGCTGTAAGTCTGTCTGGTTTACGGTTCCTGCTGGTCCAAGTCCATGGCGGCAGGGACCGCACAGCAGCAGGCGTTGGGCATAGCAGCAGGAGCAGGAAGATGACAGCTCACAATCTGAACCCCAAGCAGGAATCAGAGACAGCAAGCTGGAAGTGAACGTGGGTTTTGTTCTCCAAGATCTCAGTGACGTTCTCTCTCCAGTAAGGACACACCACTGAGACCTTCGCCAAACAGCACCACAAACTGGGGACCACATGTCCAAATGTCTGAGACTTTGGCAGACACCTCATTCAAATTGCCACAAGCCATCTTGCATCCACACCCTTAGGTGGGCTGGGTGTCTCAGAAATTGACCTGACACCCATGTGGGAGGTGGCACTATTTCAAGCTCTGTTAGCGCAGAGGGGTCGGGTCAGGAAGAGGATGACAGCCATCTGAAAAGGCGCCATGAGCATGGGACTCCCTGAGCCCAGTCCCTCAGGGGTGAGGGCAGCGTGGATGGCATGACTCTGGTGATGGCATTCCCTTCCCCAGCTCTGGCTATCCCCAGGGTGACATAATTTAATGACATTCGTACCTGTCACATGTGTGATAGTGACACCAGCAAGAAGCCAGGAAAAGCCAGGGACCCGGGTGAGGTCAGACACTGCATCTGGCAGCATCTGGCCTCAGGTGGACGGTCCATGCACAAACTCCCTGTTCGGCATTGTGCACTAGAGGCCTGAACCCCACAGTGTGTAGAAGCCTAGAGTGCCACAAGAAAACAAGTCTAAGTTAGTCGGTAAGAGAGGAATCCTCAGGGAGACAGAAGGAGGAAGCAGCTACCATGTCCCTAGGAAAGTGTGGGCATGGTGGCTGTGGTCACTAGTGGGGAGCCACTAGTGGACTGAGATTCGGGGTCCCTGTGTGTTCCCTCTGTCTATCCTATCTCCACCTACGCTGCCTTTAGGAACAGCACGACAGGCTGCCACCCTGCCCAGTGACCACAGGCTTGGGAGCTGCTGCTGTTGCTGAAGAGTCCTGCGGGGAGGGTCAGAGTTGTTTGGGCACCAGCTACTGTTCAGTGACACATGTCAGCGCAGGAAGGTCCTGTCTCGGGACAGCATTGCCAAAGTGGACCACAGGGGAGAGTCACTGGATTTTTTTTTTTTTTTTTTTTTTTTTTGAGACAGGGTCTCACTATGTTGCCATGACTGTTCTGAAACTCATTCTGTAGACCAGGCTGGCCTTGAACTCAGAGATCTGCCTGCCTCTGCCTCCTAAATGTGTGAAGTGAAGACGTGCACACCATGCCTGGCTTATTCTTTTGTTTTGACTTGCTACATACTCAATAAACTGACCCATTTAACAGAATGAGTGGCTATTGCAGGTCACTCTCTAGATGTGGAAGTGTGTGCCGCGCCATGCCACTGCCACAGTGTCTGCCTCAGCCCCAAGCTCTGCTCCTCCCAGAAGTGCACAGGCTGTTTGTTTGTGCATCAATATGGTCTCCATCGCCAGGCCCTGCCCACCTGGCTGGGACACACCCTGAAAGGTCAGCTGACCACTCCCTGCAGAGGGCCCCAGCCAGGCTTAGCTCTGGCATTCTCGTCAGTAACTGAGATCCAGAGGTCCCATTTGGCCCTCCACACTGCCTGCCCCAGTTCACATGGGCACAAAGGACATGGTGACACCCCGAATGAGACAAGGAGTCAAGAACAGTGCCGCTTACCAGAGAGTCTCACACACATGTTCTCAAACGAACAATCTAGATTTAAATTATCAGCCATGGGCCTCCTTCTGCCGACCCCTCCTGCACTGTTCCCACTTCATGCCTGCTTTTCTTCTTTGGTAGGTGATGTCTAAGGGTCGTTTTAAATAGAGGTGAATCATGATTTTCTGTGATTAGGAAATAGATACACACTGGAGATATTGCTAGACGTGTGTGTGTGTGTGTGCATGTGTGTGCATGCGTGTGTGTGTGTGTGTGTGCACGTGTGAATGTGTGTGTGTGTAGGAGATGGTGAATGAGGCCAGGCTGGAAAGAGAATTCAGATGACATGCCCACAGGCTGCCAGAAATGCTAGGATGACACAAAACTGATTGATAACTCCAGGGCTCTGTATCAATTGTGCCTCCCGATATTATCCCCTGCAGCTGTGGCAGGCACCCTGAGCCTGTCTTTCAGGGCATTCCAAGAAAGCGATGAGACAAAGCAAGCATGAAGGGCCTTCCCTAATACCTCAAAGACGTCTGCTGTCCTTTCCTCCGCCCTGTTCTCGAAAGGAGGCAAGGAGCTGTGTGTATTGCCTGGGCCTCAGCCTCTTCATCTGCAGAATGGACTGTCAGGGACACAGAGCCCCATTGTGATGATGCCCTACATGGAGGAAAGCCAGGAGTGGGGTGTTTCTGGAGCTGGTATCTGAGTTCTGTTTACAAGAGCTGGTTCCCCCCACCCCACCCCCACCCTGTGCCACTTTTCTTTCCGTGGAAATGCAGAGAGGTACGTGTTGGCTTCCTATGCTTCTTCCTAAACAGTGGAAACAGACATAGAGCTGCTGAGATAAGGAAGCTGAGCCTATACTGTCAGCCAACCTGGGGCTCTGAGGAAGCAAGGGATCAGGGAGCGTGAGAGGGGTTTCAGTGATGGCACCGGCATGTGCACCTACCCACATGCATGCTCACGCGTGTATGTGCACATGCACGCCTGTACACGTGCACACCCAGCTGTACATGCTCAAGCTTTTACCTTATAATTGTCCTATTTCCTGCAAAAGTGGCGGCCACTGAAACCCTAAAGAAGGTCAGACATTTTGGAGAGGCAGAGGCAGAGGCAGATCTGTGTCTCCCGCCTCCTCAGACCATCTCCGGTCCCCACAGCCCTCCCACACTCTGGTTTCCCCTCACTTCAAGCCAGCCCCCTCCTGTGATTCATCTTGCAAGAACGTGGGGTTCTGAAACTCCTGGGCTGAATGAAATCTTCCCATCTCCTTCAGTGGAGAGGCCTTGGCCCTCAGATGCAATCTCCCATCTCCTTAGCCTAATTATTTCTCTGTAAAACATGACCAGTTCCCTGCTTCCCGGGAACGCATTTCCCATGCAAACATTTGGCAATGAAATGAGCTTTCCTTAAGAGAGCACTTTGTAATGACTCTAACCCGAAGCGCAGTGCATTAAGAGCCCCATTTGTGCTGGGGACTTGAAAGCGCACTCAAACCCCAGGGAGGCACACACTGAGCCCATGCAGGGAGCCTGTGACATTGAGTTTCTCATTCATTCACGCATCAACCAGCCAACGGCATGGCGTGTTTCCAGGAGTGACACGTGTTCCAGAAGACACAGTGAAGAGTGTCACCAGTAGCGGCGCTCAGAAGTGAGGCAAACACAACAGCAGATGGCAGGACAGTGGTCGCTTTTACATCTAGCTCCAGTGTGCTGCTGAAAACAGTCGTGTCATCACCATCACCACAGCCATCACCATGACCACAATCACCATCACCATCATCATCATCATCATCATCACCACCATCACCACCATCACCATCATCACCACCACCATCACCATCACCACCATCACCACCATCACCATCATCACCACCACCATCACTATCACCACCACCACCATCACTATCACTATCACCACCATCATCACCACCATCACCACCATCACCACCATCACCATCATCACCATCACCATCACTATCGCCACCATCATCATCATCACCACCACCATCACCATCACTACCACCACCACAGCACTAAAACCTTTGCCTTCTGTCCCTTCCTGCTTCAGATCTCTGCCTGGTCTCTGCCGTAGCCAGGGTCTTCAGAATCAGCCTGTTTTTTCCTCCATTTGTTGTTTCCTCCATGTTTTCTGATGTGTACAAAGAACAGTGAATCCTATGTTGCCTCTGAGACCCCACCTGAAGCTCACAGGAGACCAGAGAAACCCCCTTGCTTTTGAGGCCTGCGCTGCTATGTGGTGGAGTCACAGAGTCCTGAGCTAAAGTGGGAGCATCTCCACCCTGACCCCTGTAAGCTGTGTGACCTCACCACGTGGCCTCCCCTCTTTGCTCTACAGGTCTCCCACCTTTCAAGCAGAATGCCCCTTCCATGTGTCACCAGTGCTTGAACTGGCACTGGGCAGCACCTGTGAGTTTTCCCAGTGAAGATGAGACCTCCTGGTAAAGCCAGAGAAGATTTTCCAGATGTCCTTGGGGTGGAGCGAGCACCTTGCAATACACAGCAGAGAGGCCCCGTGGGCTCCAGGCATCACAGTGAGCATCTGTCCCCTGGGTGACAGGCAGGCCCTGGAGTGAGGAGGGTGGGACTCCACAGGCCAACTTTCCCCTGTTCTGATTGGCAGTAGCCACTGTCACAGACACTCACTGAGAGGTGGTTCCAGAAGCCTGGCTGCTGCAGAGCAAACGGCCTCCTGGGACACCTTGTCATTAGGTCAGTAGATTCAGTTGCATCTGGCCAAACAAAAGTGTCATCAATCTAAGAAGCAAAGCCTCCAGCATGTGGCGCAGCAAAACCAGGGACCGGGAGGAAAGTGAGGTCTGCACAACAGGCAAGCACTTTGGCCACAGACTGATCCAACACCCCCCGCCCCATCAGAGTCAGCCTTCACACCTCTATGCCGGGCCCCATCACACTGCTCTGTCTGGCCATCTGTGTCACAGAGGGCCATGGTCAACGAGGCTCTGTGGTTTGGAGGCTGTGACCACCCAGCAGGTGGGGAGTACAGCCCTGTCGTCCTCAGTCACGCTGGGGTGGGGGGTGTCTCATTTCCTTCTGAAGGGACAGCTGACTCATTGGCTCCACGTGGTCCTTCCAGTCATCATATATTTAGGGACAAGGCCACAGCTGGAGATCTGTCAAGTCTGAGAGTTGGGGTAATCATAAGGCCAAGGCGGAGACTCCTGTAATCTCAGAGGAGGATGAGGCTAGGGCAGTGGAACCTTGAGAGACGTGATGGAGTCAGGCTCCCTCATGAGCCCAGTAGGTGCCCGGGGTGGCCAGTGGCCGGGAAGTGCAATGTGTAAAGCAGCCGCCCTCTGGGATGAGGTGGAGAACTCAGGCGTGGCTCTCTGCTCTGTCTGGAGTACCCACTTTATAAGCTGTGACTATGACACATCTGCTGTCATTTCAGCCAGCACTCAGCAGGCCTGGACACCCTCATCACCGGAGGGATCATTTCACCCCAAGGAGGTGCTCGGTTCCCAGGCAAGGGCTCCTCCATGCCGTGTCTTGTCAAGGCTGAAGAGGCAAAGATGCTACTTCCTCACCTGAGTCACCACAGGCAGCAGGGATGCCACACGAAGCCTGTAGGACACTCACCCCAAGATGAGGGTGATGGACCTATGAGAGAGGCTGTGCCTGCAGCAGGCCACTGAGAGAACCACGTTGGTCCCCATGTGATGGCAGCTATTCCCAGGACCTCCTGAGAGGAGGGTGGGCAGGACTGTGTTGACCCGGATGGCTGAGCTGTGGCCTCTGGTCCCGGCCTCCTTCTTCCTCAGCTTAAAGCTATAGTGCTGGAGTGGGCGCTGCAGAGTGGACTGTGTCTGTGGGGTTTTGTGTGCTCCTCCTCTGCTTGAGTGCTGAGCAAATTCTTGGGGACAAGCTTAGTGGAGGGCAGCCAGAGCCCAGGCTTTGCCCTAAAAACACAGACTTCACTCCCATAGGCAGGGTCACTGGAGGAAAACGTGGCCTGGATGTCCTGGGTGTCTCAAGGCCACCGACTTACCGATGGACCTAGCTCTGAGGACCAGAGGCTTCTTCAAAAGACATTCAGGCAGCTGCTCCAGGTGTCCCCAGCACAGGTGGCCGCAAAGGTCCGAACTGCCATCTCCACGTGACGATGCAAGCTGAGCCTCGGACGGGGTCATCAGGCCTCACAGGAAATGCCAGAACCTTCTCCCAAAAGAGCTGCAGGACTCTCCCGCAACCCCCCAGGGATGTGCTCACGCATACTCGTGCCAAACAGCCAAAAGCACATATACTCACATGCCTGAGGAGTCCCTGCTTCCAGACAGCTGGCGAGCCTGCCACCCGTGCCTGCCATCCGCGCCTCATGGCTCTGCTGCAGCCCACGCGAGGAAGGGAAACAGCTCCCTTCTGCACAGCTGCCGGAAGCCAGGCCTGCCAACTGTGCCCAGTGTGGCTGCCTCTCCAGCCACCCCCGACTTCCCTCCCGCTGGCTTGTTCTGGAAACCCTGCCTTTCCTTCCTTTGTCTTTCTCCTTCCCGGTGGTGCGGCTGGATTTCAGAGAAGCCTGCAGTGTAGACACAGCATCCAGGATGTGAGAGGCCAGAGGGGTGGCTGTGAAAATGCCTACATTGGAACCTGGTCCGCTTTTGTTTTATTTTTATTTTTTATTTTTATTTTTACCAATATGCAGTTTGATAACATAGCAGGATAACAGGCACAAAATGTCTTGGCTTGTGATCATGGACTGGGGACATCCGCAAGTGAACAGTGTGGAGTCCGTGCTTTTCTGCATGGCCTAGGTTAAGTGTCCTTGCCTCTCTCGAGGGACTCAACAGACAGGAGCTTGCTGAATGATACCTGTGGTCACCACAGGCCCCTGGATTTTTCTGGAGTTCTGGTGGATTTGCACTTTCAGCAATGAAATTGAGCCCAGGACCTTGCGCGTGCACACATGCGACACACACACACACACACACACACACACACACACACACACACACACACATACACACACACACACAGCAGGTCAGTACTCTGTGCCTGAGTTATATCCTCAGGCATTTAGTGTTTTGAATTTGTTGCTTGTTTATTTTTTGAGACAGGGTCTCTCTCTCTCTCTCTCTCTCTCTCTCTCTCTCTCTCTCTCTCTCTCTCTCTCTGTAGCCCAGGATGGTTTTGATTGAACTTGTGACCCTCTTACCTCAGACTTCTGAGTGATGGGATAACTTAAGGTATGCACCACTATAGCCAGGAAAATGGCTTTGTTTGTTTGTTTGTGGGTTGTTTTTTTTTTTTTTTTTTTTTTTTTTTTCGAGACAGGGTTTCCCTGTGTAGCCTTGGCTGTCCTAGGCTCACTCTGTAGACCAGGCTGGCCTCAAACTCACAGCGATCCACCTGCCTCTGCTTCCTGAGTGCTGGGATTAAAGGCGTGCGCCACCACGCCCAGCTGACCAGGAAGATGTATCTGTATTTTTCCCACTTTGGAAGTGCTGGGTAAGGCCTTTGTGCTTGCTAGACTTTCTCTGCCAGGTCGCCTACTCTAAACTTGTTCAGTCGATGAGCCTGGGAGCTGATTCCACAGCTCAAGGTTATTTGAAGAAAGCAGGCTAGGCTCCTCAGTAGCCACACATCCCTCCAAACTCTTCCACAGGCCCCAGAGCACCAGCTTGTCTCTCAGCCCTTTGGCCAGAGGCCACTTCCTCTGAACCGTGGCCTGCAGGCGTGATCTGGCCATGGTCAGGTAAGGTGAACTTGAGAGAAGGGAGGGGCCAGGACCTCTCGTGCAATGAGGTAGCCTAGCTGTCGCCTGTTGGAGCAGCGACAGGCAGCACATAGCTGCCTGATGTAGCTATGCCCACTGTCAACTTGACTTGGCTTGGAACCACCTGGAAGACACAGCCCTTTGTGTGTCTGTGACCCCTGTTGAGGCCACTGTGGCTACCCCCTTGTCTACTTGCCAGGCTATACACTAAGTGCCCATCTCGGGTTTTGTTTTGTTTTACAATGCCCCTTACTGGCCAGCATGGACAGTGGCCACTATACTAGCCTGCCATGTGCTTGACAGACTAAGATGCCTGCAAAGGCAGCACCAGGAATGGTTGATCACCAAGCACCCGGTACCCAGCACCCAGCACCCAGCACCCAGCACATGAGAGGTGCTCATCAGCTGTGTGCACCAAAGAAAAGCCCAAAGAGCAAGGGAGTTCTAGCCAGCTCCATTCACAGACACTGACTCTTAGGCCCAGAGAGGGAAGGACCCTTTCTCAAAGCCACATACTGCATGAGGTAGACCTCAGCTCCACCCAATGGCAGTAAAAGACACCGTGTTGACTGAGCGGCTACTGCATGCTAAGCGGAGCACATGCGGGGTCGCACTCCGCTCTGACCGAATGCCAGTGCTTCGATGCCGAGATGCCATGTTCCTGCGGCCAGCGTGTATGGTTCCTCACTGTTCCCTCGGCAGACCGTGATGTCTAGTAAGTGTCTACGGCCTAGGGACACACTGCGAGGGCTTCAGGGAACACAGGAAACAACTCAGAGCCCTGGCCCTGGTGCCTTGTCACCTAGAACTCCAACCCAGGCCTGAAAAATCAGCTTTAAAAGATAAACTAATTAGATTTTAAGAAAGAAAAAGGAGCGCGCCGCGCTAGCACCATGGCAACAGTGGCACAGCAGCAGGGGTCTCTATCCCCTGAGATTCTGTGACTCCCATCCAGCCGCTTCTCAGCACACAGGAGTCAGCACAGAGAGAGCCCAGCTGTGAGGGACACCAGAGGGACAGCCAAGGGGAAAACGCCTCCATCTGGGAGAGAGGCCACTCCTGCAGTCAACAGCTGTGGAGCCTATACGTGCAGGACTGCATCAAGTCAGCAGTCTCGGGCAGACCCGCCATGCCCAGTGGGCCTGGCTCCAAGTGGTTGCCCACAGGGTGTTTGATTTCTGTCCCAAATCTTGGGCTCCAGGATGCCCCATTAAGCAGGTCCAAGAGGAATCAGACCCTGGAGACTCAGGCTCTTGACTGCTGGCCAGGCTCCTGGTCCCTCCTCACAACCACCGTGGACCCCACTTGTTGCTGGTGGCCTGTTGGTAGGATTTAAAGGCAGGATAATATTTACACAGCCAAGGCCTCCTGAGGCATCCTAAACACCGTAAAAAGGATTTTCAGGGCTTAATGAGTGTTAGTGAGCCGACAGGATAATGCGGTGCTGGTGGCTTTAATCTGATCTGGCCCCTTCTGCTGCACAGTGGGCTCTGAGGCCAGAGCAGCTTGGAGCCTGGGCTCAGGCTGTTGCCTTGTGGTATTTGTTTCTCCTCTTATCTCTTTGGAACTCTGTGGTGTTATCAATGCTGTGTAGCCACAAACTGTCAGCGTCAGCTATTGAGGGCACTGTGAAACCACGTAAGTACCTTGGGGTTCAGTGTGGGGGCGGGGCACGCACAGTATTGCTTCAGCTCCTCTCTAAAGGCAGAATAGAACAAACCCTTTAAAACTATCCTCCTCCTCCTCATCATCATCACCATTACTACTACTACTACTGACAGGATCTCTCCCTGTCTCAGGAACAGTCAACAGTGAGATTTTCCTCAGCTCCTCAGGTAGGGGTTTGGGGCTTGTGAGTTAGCCCCCACCACGCATGCGTGAGTGCCGACTGTTTTGAGCTTGTGCAGGCAACCAGAACTGCTGTGAGGTCCTGGCCTTCCCAGAACACACTGTTCCCATCCTCTCCTCCATGGCCAGCCTCTGGCTCTCTCAGCCTTCCTGTCCCACCTCCACAACTGTCCCAGAGCCTAGGGCAGAGGACCCGGAAGTGAGGGAGGAGCATAAAGATGTTTTAAAGTGAATTTGTTTGCAGTATTCCCTCGCAGTTTGGTACACATAGCCTGCATATGGGTTGGAATATCCGCAGATTAATCATGAGTGGGGCTTTCTCAAATGCCAAGACCAGGGCCCCAACTTCCCACTGTCTCCAAGATCTGTCACCACAGGCAATGCTGGGCCCCATAGTTTGTCATGGAGCCTTTCCTAAGGGGAGCCAGCAGGTTCGGAGACTGTGGTGTTGACTCTCACTTAGCACACAGAGCTGGTCTTTCTCACTGTGATGCAGGGCTTCTTCCTGTTTGTGGCCACAGGATGGTTCCCAGCTGGAGCTTCTGGGAAGAAGGCTGTTGGGAGCAGCTGGTTCTGTGGTGCGTGTTTAGGTCTCGACAGAGACACACACTGTGGAATCCTGTGACACGGCAGCAGCCCTTTCCTAAGGTGGTTCTGGCATTTTCCATCCCACCGGCAGAGATGTCCAATGGCTCCATCCTGTCCTCGGCCTTTGATGTTTTTGTTTTCTTAGTCATGTGTGCACTAGTGGCCTCCAGATGGACAGATCTGTGGCTTCTCTTGTTGTTATTGATACATGGGTGATTATTTCTCATTTCATAGGATGCCTGAACTAGAACACTCATTTCACACATGGAAACACTTGGATATGGTAAGGGAGATGGTGCAACAGTATGCTGAGGGGAAACTTATGGTTGACCCAGATACTTAGAATCCTCACAAGGGTCAACAACATGCTCACTCTGAGAATAGCCACCAACTGAGGATCCGTTCTGTACCAAGTACTGAGAAGCTTTAACCTACTCATTGTTTAAGTAATGAATTTGTCTATTCAACAACTCACCCATCCATCCAGCCATCCACTCACCCATATACCTATCCATCCAGGCATTCACCCACTCACCCATTTACTCATGTATCCATGTATGCATCTATGTACCCATCCACCCACCCATCTACCCATCCATCCACCCACCCATCCATCCATCCATCCACCCACCCATCCATCCACCCACCCACCCATCCATCCATCCATCCACCCACCCATCCATCCATCTACCCACCCATCCATCCACCCACCCACCCACCCATCCATCCATCCATCCACCCACCCATCCATCCATCCATCTACCCATCCATCCACCCACCCATCCATCCATCCACCCACCCACCCATCCATCCACCCATCCATCCATCCATCTACCCATCCATCCACCCACCCATCCACCCACCCATCTACCCATCCATCCACCCACCCATCCATCCACCCATCCACCCATCCATCCATCCACCCATCCACCCATCCACCCACTCACCCATCCACCCATCCATCCATCCACCCATCCACCCATCCACCCATCCATCCACCCATCTACCCATCCATCCACCCACCCATCCATCCATCCACCCACCCATCCATCCACCCACCCATCCATCCATCCACTCACCCATCCACCCACCCATCTACCCATCCACCCACCCACCCATCCATCCATCCATCCACCCACCCATCCATCCATCCATCCACCCATCCATCCACCCACCCATCCACCTACCCATCTACCCATCCATCCACCCACCCACCCATCCATCCATCCATCCATCCATCCATCCATCCATCCACTCATCCATCTATCCATTTATCCATCCATCCATCCATCCACCTATCCATCCACCCATACATTCACCCATCCATCCATCCATCTACCCATTCATCCACCCATCATCCATCCACTCATCCGTCCATCCATCTACCCATCCATCCACCTACCCATCCATCCACCCATCCATCCATCATCCATCCCCCCATCATCCACCCACCCCTCCACTACTCTATCGCTCCCTCCTTCTATCCAGTCAATGGACTCTCACCTTGCTGCCCCCTCCCACTGCTCTGCAGAGACATAAATGGATAGAAAAGTGGTCCTGGGCTGGGTGAGTCCCCACATTTAACAGAAACTTATTTCATCCCGTGCTTTGGGCTTGACCAGTCTCGTGCTGAAGTCTCCTTTCTTATTCTTTCTCAGTCCTGATTATTGATAAGGGCAGACACAAGAGGTTCTGACACCACTTCATTTCTAAACTCTGACACATTTTCCATGTGTGAGTTCTGGTGAGTATCTCCAGGGGAGATGGGTCAGACACCCCATTCCTACCTGGTGGGCTTGTTGAAATTGCACACTCATGGGCCCCAGAGGGCTCACTGAAACTACTTTGAAGTCCACTGGGAGTAGGTTTCCAGCTCAAGGCAGAGAGTTGAAAGGAGGCAGGACCATATATGCTGTGTTGTAAGGAACTTTCGGCACACCAACCATGGTGGCATTAGTGGGAGAGAGGAAAAGTCAGATTCTAGGGTTCCCAAGTGACCCTCAATATTGTCTCTCTTGAGCCTTATGATCATGGAAGAGCCATCTCTCTTCTGGCATCTTGTGCTTGTGGCTTTCTTCTATTGTGACAAAATACCAGAGACATCAACGTGTAGAGGCAGAAGGCACCTGGGGCTCTCAATGGTTGGTCCTCGGCGCCAGAGAGGAGGCAGCACGCCAGGGCGAGACCTTGTGGTAGAACAAGCTATTTGTCTCATAGAGGCTAGGACACAATAAGACAGGGTGGAAGGAGGCTGGTCCTAACATCCCTTTGAAGGACACACACATGGGGACCTCACTTCCTCCCACTAGGTGCCTCCTCTTGAAGGTCCCTACTTCTAACAGCATGGCAAGATAGCCCCCCAAAGGCTTCCCAGGCCTTTGCAGGGATATAACAGGCTACAGGAGGCCTCTGCTACATGGGAAAAGTCACTTCCCTTCTGTTAGGGCTCTGTGAGGCCAAAATGCCAGGACACACGGTGAATGTTCAGTGTCTTAATCCTGTTAGTGAGCCACAACTCCCCTGCCTCAAACTCTATGGGACTAATGAGTTCAGACCCAGAGAAAAGATTGGGGACACAGGGGTGATATGAGTGTGTGGGTGACTGAGAACCCGTGTCTCCACAATGCAGCCAGTGCTAACAGCAACCTGATGCCTTTTATAAGTTAACATCCTTCCATCACTGGCATTGGTAGGTCCCCCCCATCCCCCGGCCCGGGCAGAAAGCATGGCAGGGGAAGCCTTTGTGATTGGTTACTGTAGCACAGTGGCTTCTGACAGGTCACAAGTACCCCACAGGTGGGGAGTGGGGGCCAGAGAAGCAGAAGAAAGTCACTAGGAAAAGTGGCTGGCCTGAGTTAGAAGAATCCCCAGCAACCTCACCATGCTGACCTGCTTCATGGCTCTGCTGCCTTGGCCGACTCTATACGGAGTCATACTCAGCATCCCAGGCCTGCTTTCAGAAGAACTGGCAACTGGATCACATCAGGGCCCTGGTGGCAGCTGGTGGTGGGAGGGCAGGTCTAGAAAGAGCAGTAGGCACAGCCAAAACCCAAGCTGCCCACTCAGCAGCCAGACCCAGACTTGGCTGGCAATGCCATGTTACCCAGTGTCCGGTGGAAAGACAAACTTTCACAAAACGGATTCCCTTTGCACGCCTGGGTCCTTCCTGTCCACCTGTCCAGGCACCAGCTTCTCTTAAAAAGTATTTACTGCACCAAGAGGAATGATAATGGCGTGAGGCCGGGGCCCTGGTGACAGGGACAGCTCCTCCTCCCAGCATGCCTTGTGGAACTGCACTGGGCAAAATATGGCGTGGTGGTGCATACCCTGGGGGTCTGTACTGGGTCACCAGAAGTCAGAGGTCAGCTAGGAGAGGCTGCAGAAGAAATGCAACGCGGTTGGATGTTGGAGCCCTGCGCGCCCTTGGATGAGTTTCTGGAGTTCTGGGAGCCCCCGCTCCCTCCTTGTGTAATAGGGACGTACATCCAGGGCCTCTGAAGTAACTTATTTTAACACAGCTTCTACCTTGTTAAGAATCCAAGTGTGTCAAGAGCTCGTGCTTGCCAGCACACGCTTGCTCGTGCGTGTACCCACCCACACGCTCTGCAGTCTTTCATCTGCCATATTGTTCCGTGAACAAACCCTTGAAAGCAAAGGAGAAAGAGTCCGGGGAGCTTGCTCTTCCTCTAGTCTCACGGCTAGTACGTATGTCATGATCACAGAGCGCAGGTGAGAATTTCTGGGTCTGCCTCAAGCACCTAGAAAACATCTATCAGCCCAACAGCCTGCACCTTACTGCTTGCTGTCTCCATGTTGAGAACTAAAGCACGCTGTGTCTCAGAGAGGCGGAGCGTCCATCTGTCTGTCGACCGTCACACAGCAAGTACAGCCCGTCCGCAGGGTCAGAGGTACCAGCTGCTGGCTGAGCCCTCAGTTTCTATCTTCATGGCTTTGAGAAGCTGCCGCCTGGATCCCGCTTGGCTTCTGCCACCTTCCCCTCAGGCAGCTGATTCAGAATCTGAGGTGGAGGCGGGGGAGGGAGAGTGAGGGTTGGGGTGACTTCCCCAAGAACAGAAAGTAAGCCAGAAGCGTACAAAAGTGAGTTAAAAACTGCCCAGATAAGCCTCCCGCCATCTCCTCATTCCATCCCTTACTTAATGGTAAATGGTACCCAGGTGGATTCTAAGGCGGCTATTCAGGCCTTGATTTCAGCCGTTAGCATCCTCTTACGACGCCTGCCTTGTATTGTTTTTCATTCCTTGGGCATTATTTCAGCCCCTGCAGTGTTGGAAGACATCTCCTGATTTCTTGCTACACTTTGGTGCTGTCCCAGTGGGGAGGAAGTCCCAGGAGATGAACGTCAGGTGCACAGGGTACAGTTCCCTTAGCATGTGTTACTCCTGACTGGGCTGAAGTCCTTGGGGTTGCAGAGAGGACTTGATTCCCAGAGGGGTGTAAGTAGCCTCAGCAGCAGCTAGCCTCTGAGAACAGAGCCCAGTCTTCCCCCCCCCAACACCCCCCGCCCCGAGGCTTCTGGGCCTCATGGAGCTCACTGGGGCTGTGCAGAAGCTGACTTTACCGAGTGCATTAAGACTTTCTGGAGCACTCAGGGAATGATTTTTGCCAGCTCAGTCACCGTGTCTCCAGAGACGGAGCCTTGACTTTAGCAGGAGGTTAAAAGGGCAAAGATCTAACCCTGAGACCCCTCTTAACTGGAAGCCAAGCATCCACGAGGGAACTGATGACCGTCCTGGGCCAGGCCATGGAAGCAGAGTCCTCCTTTGTGAGGCCCTAGGGCACAGGGCAAGTAAATCAGTGCCAGGTGTGCAGGTAGCTGGAGGCTCCTGGGTAAATGGGGAGAGCAGGCCTCTCTGGAAAGAGGGAGCCTGCTGGATTCCACCAGCAGCAGGTCTCCATCCTGGGAGGCATGACTCAGAGTGAGAGAATCAGGGCTGGGAGGGGCCGGAGGCTGAGTGCATTCTGGATGGATGATGAAGGCCAGGCTAGGTCAACCACAAACACTCCCAGAAGGCTTGTCACCGGCAGCATGCATGGGCCACAGTGCCTTTATCCTGTGGTGATGTGCTTAAAACCTTCCCATCAGACAGACAGAGAGACAGACAGACAGACACACACACACACACACACACACACACACACACAGACACACACAAACACACACACACACACTGACTTACCCCACAAAGCGGCACTTAGAGTAAGGAATTTTCAGGTAAAACGTTCTTGGCACTGTTTTATGGTTCTGCACACAAAGCCATTTATGGGGACGCAGGCTGTATTAACTGGGCCAGAGGGAAGACAGACCTGTCCTGAGCTGTATTTGGAGACCTTGGGTTGCATGATGCTGAGTCTCTCTTTGCAGGGCTTATTTGAGCATCTAAAGTGATGCTGGGCACTGGGAGGAGGGTGTGGTTGCAGCCTGCTCAGGTTCATGTCTGAGGGTGAGGGCTGCCATTCTTACCCAGTCTCAACTTCTTTAGAATACTGAAAAAAAAAAAAAAAAAAAGGTGCGCTGATTTGCACAGTAAGGATTGTAAGGCTAAAGAAATGAAACAGAGCATCTACCCAACTCCCCAGCTACCTATCCATCCGCCAACACAACACAATAGCTACACACCCACCCACTGTTCCAGTTAGGTAACTACCATCCATCCACCCACCCAACGAACCAGCTACCCATCTACTCATCTATGCACCCATGCATCCATCCATCCACCCACCCACCCATCCATCCATCCATCCACCCATCCATCCACCCATCCATCCATCCATCCATCCATTCACCCATCCATCCACCCATCCATCCATCCATCCATCCACCCATCCATCCACCCATCCATCCACTCATCCATCCATCCATCCACCCACCCATCCACCCATCCATCTACTCATCCATCCATCCACCCATCCATGCATACATACATTACATACATCCACCATCCATCCATTTATCCATCACTCCATCCACCCATCCATCCATCTACCCACCCTTTATTCATCTATGTACCCTTCCATCCATATATCCACCCAAACACCCACCGAAGCATCCCTTCACCCATCTTCCAAATCTACCACAGGCCAGATGCTGTGTGTACTGGGAAGAGGACGTGTGCTCGAGTGTGAGATGGGGCACTTGCTCTTTGAAGGCTCCTAGAGGACTGGTGCAAGAGAGGGAAGGAGCAGCTGGGATTTATCTGGCTTCCTATGGCTAATGGAGGAGCTGGGCACTGGGACCAGGAGGTTCGGGGATGAGTTCTCAGACCTGCTATGAGGAGACTGGACCTCGCTTTTAGGCCCATCACTAATGCTTATGAACTTTAGACTCCTTATCTGTAAAATAAGCTCATAACCTGAAACACAGACTTGGGGAGCAGGACTGGCCCTCACCTTGCGCTGCTCACAGTCACTGTTTTGTGTGTAGTTTACAGGTAGTTGGCATGACATTTGCATGCACTGCCTTTGGCCTTACCATCTGTATCCATAGGCATCGCTGGAGCTCCTGCTTGGCGCCTAGGCCATGATGAGGACCCTCAAGGGATCAGTTGTCCTCTGGGACTCAATTGAGAGTGAGTCCATGGGGTGCCATGTGGTGTCAATCTTGGCATAGAGCAGGTGAGGGCCCAGCACCCAGCCTGGAGTGCTGCACTAGGGGCAGATCCTAAATTCCCCAATGTAGTCACCTGAGTAGGTCACTGCTGTCTTGTCCTTAAGTCATAGAGCTTCAAGACCTATCTGATGCCCAGGAGCAGCTGCCAGGAATGGGCTACCCTGCTGCAGATAGTTAGGAGGAACCTTCCAGAATAAGCTGACTAAGCCAAGGCCACTGTAACATGACACAGTGAAGAAATCACAAAGCCACTGTTCCTTGGCCTCTCTTTCAGAGAGGTTACAAGCAAAGTTGAACCTTGGTGCCACCACACACCAACCCCCATCTGTGTGAGCAGGACCCAGGCTGCCCTGTCATATCAGCTGACCAGTCAACTGTTGAACTGGAAACCATGCTGAGTGAGGACCAGAGCGCATCTGCTGTATCTTAGCTGTTGCTTAGCAACCAGTGGACGTTCCACAGGACCTATGGAAGCTGTGGGAGGGGAGCTGAGCTGGGGAGTCAGATCATTCCTCCCAGGCCCTGGTTTTATTATCTGTAAAGTGATCATGGCGGCAGCCCTTGTTTCCTGGAACTTTGGCCAGCACTAAGTGCATTATAAAGAAGGTGGCCATAAGACCGGGCATGGTGGCACATACCTTTAATCTCAGCACTCAGGAGGCAGGTGGATCGCTGTGAGTTCGAGGTCAGCCTGGTCTACAAAGTGAGTTCAGGACGGCCAAAGCTACACAGAGAGACCCGGTCTTGAAAAACCAAAGGAGGAGGAGGAGGAGGAGGTGGCCCTAGAGGGTAGCCCTGGGCAGACAAGCAGCCAATTCTCCATCTTCACCGCTGACCAACAGCCTTTTCACCTAGGCCCCTCTTTCTTGCTTTCCAGGTGAACCAATGTGGCCCATTCCCTCTATGCAGAACACCAGACAAGGTGTGGCCTCCAGTGGCCTTGACCTAGTTAAGGGACCAGTTTGCCCAAAGCCAACGACAGTGCTTCCTCCACAACCTGCTTGTTCCATAGCAGTGGAGGCATCTTAGGGGGGATAATCAGAGCAAACAGGAAGCCTGGCCCATCCAGTCACATGAAAACGCCAAGTTCTGCATCCTTAGAGACCATCACCCATTGACCAGTGAGGAATAAGAAAGTACAAGGAGCTATGAACTCTCCAGAAAGAAAATCCATGTCCTAATTTGCTTTCTACTGCTGTGATAAACAGCATGACCAGAAGCAACTTGGGGAGGAAAGGGTTAATTTTACCTCATAACTGACAGCTCATCATACAGGGAAGTCCCCCGCCTCCGCTCCCCCCAACTGAAGCAGAGGCCACAGAACACAGAAGAACACTGCTCACTGGCTTGCGCCCTGTGGCTTGCTCAGCCTGCTTTCTTATAGAACCCAGGACCACCTGCCCAGGAGTGGCACCATCCCAAATAGGCTGGGTCCTCTCACATCAATAATCAATCAAGAAAATGGCCCACAGGCTGGTCCATAGACTAATATAGTGAGGACATCTTCTGAATTGAGATTCTCTCTTCTCAGATGATTCTAGTTTGTGTAAATCTGGCAAACCATTAACCAACACAATTGGCCCCTTGTCAACTAGACACATATACAGACAGACAGGCAGACAGACAGACAGACACACACACACACACACTGATATTGAGCCATAAACTTTCCTTTCTTTTTGTCCCCAAGATGTCACGTTAATATTAACATCACTATATAAAACATAAGTGTACCTTTAGAAATCCCACAGTCTTGAAATTTTTCAACATTTTAAAAGTCCATGTTTTCTTTAAAAAAAAAAATGTAAAAGTTGAAAGTTTCTCAACTTTGGGGTAATTTAAAATTAAAAAAAATGTTACAGACTTTCTTAGTCCAAGAGGGAAGAACAGGGCACGGTTACAATCCATATCTGTTTGGCGTCCCTGGAAGGACTGTTCTTTTCTGAGAGGAGGTTGGATTGTGGGGTGGGGAGGGTGGGAAGGGGATGCTGTGTGGAGAGACGGGGGGGGGAGGGGAGGGAGGAGGAGGTTCGGTCAGGTGTAACATGTGAGAGAATGATAAATAAAGAAAGGACAAAATCCCAACAGTGTAAAGAGCTCAGTGCTCAATGTCTGGGAGTCATTCTGGGTTCCAAAGGGCTTGGGCAGATGCACTCCCCTGGTTCTGCCAATCTGAGGTTCATGGCATGTCTCATAGACTCTGGCTGGCTCCGCTCCACAGCTGCTGCTGACCTTGGGGGTCACCCACAGTCCTAGGGTCTCCAGCATGCTGCACCTTAGCCAATGCCTTCCTGCCTTCTCGGGGACACCGACCCTATTGCGTGGTGCCATGCTACAACCTTTCTCCACGAACCATCCATGCTTTCAAAACCAATTAACAGCCAGGAGACTCTCACACATTACCAAGTTTGGCTGCCACTCACGGCCCCCTCTAGACCACGGCCTCTGTGTGCTGCCCCTGAGAAAACACTTCTCAGATTCTGCCTCAGTGATGCTGGATGCTGGCCTCTTCTCAGTCTCGGCAGATTCCTCAGCCCTAGTCAACCAGCATTAGTTGTCCCGGCACAGCAAAGATTTCACTTTAGTGGTTTTGGTCTCTTGTTAATCACAACCAATTTTTCAGCTCTAGCTGACCACGGCCGCAGATTCTAATTCAAAGTATCACACACACAGCCCTCGTAGAGTCTTTGCTTTCCTCTGAAATGTCAAGCCAGACCTCTACTGTCTGTGCTGCTCTCAGTCTTGTCCTCCAGGTTCCCCCAACAACTCGTTAGGCTCTGAACACTAGACAAGTTTTTATACAGCCCAAAGTTCCAAAGACTTTCCACGACTCTCCCCCAAAACACGCTCAGATCTGTCACAGCCACAGTCTACTCTCTGGTACCAACTTGTGATTTAGTCAGGGATCCTATTGCTGTGGTGAGACGCCGTGCCCCAAAGCAACTTGAGGTTTGTTTTTGTGGTGTACATCTCCCCATCATAGTTCATTATAGAAAGAAGTCAGGGCAGGAACCAAAGCAGGAACCCAAGGCAGGAACCGAAGGAGGCGGGAACCAAAGGAGGCAGGAACTGAAGACTATGGAGGAACACCACTTACTTTCTCCCCCTGGCTTGTTCAGTTGTTTTTTTCATACATCCCAGTCTGGGGATGGCACCACCCAGGGCGAGCTGGATCCTCACACATCAGTCATCAATTAAGAAATTGCTCTACAGGCTTGCCTATCGGCCAGCCTGATGGAGGCAAGCTGTAGCTTATGTCAGGTTGGGAAAAAAAAAAAAAAAAAAAAAAAGCAAAACCCTAACCAACACAGCTCCAAGCCCTCCTTGCATTAGAAAAAGCCACACCAGTGAGACACCTCAGATCCCACCCTTCTTATGGAGAGGAAGCATGGATCAGCCATGGGACCCCAGGGCTGGAGGAAACAGACCGGGCTCCTACTTCCTGAGGATGCTGCTGCGTGTTCTGAGTGTTCGGCATCCTGCCATGGACTAAACAGAGATAGCACGGGAGTGAGCCAAGAGCTGGGAATCCAGCTCTTCCAGGGGAACACAGCAGGGTGTGTAGCAGAGTAGGGGAGGACTTCAGACAGAACCCAAACCGTCAGCAGGGCTAGTGTGGGTGTGTGCCTGGCAATCTCTGCCTGGGAAGAGAGGAAAGTGGCTGCTTCCCTGCTTCTAAGAAAGGTCCCTGGGAGCAGGACACAGTCAGAGACAGAAGCCCAGCCCCTCCCAGACACGCCCCTGGGATCCATACTGGTGAGCAAGGCTCCATCTGATAAAGTGCACAGAGTTACTGTCACCATTTCTGATTTCTGACACCGAGATCTGTCTCCTAACTCAGATCTGTGCCAGTGCACAGTGCACAGTACAGGGGGTCCACTTTCTGCAGTTAGAGCCAGTTTCCAAAGGAATGGGGGGGGTACTCACTTCTATTTTGCATTTGTGTTCATTTGCATATTAATAGTTTGCATATTAATAGTTTGCATATTAATAGTTCGCATATTAACCAGCGACTTCAGAGGGTGGGCGGGCTAATGAATGCAGCCATCTCTTCAATTTTAACTCAATTTGCCTCCCTATACCCCAACGCCGGGGAGGGAAGGGGTGGGGGGGGGGGAGCCGGGTGCGGAAAGCTCATTGAAGTAATCCTGCAGCCCCAGTGTGGGCCTCTCTGCCATTAATCCAATTAATTAGCCCAGCCTAGATGCAGGGCTAGGGGCCTTTGTTTGGAGCCGGGGGCTAATGACAGCCCCAAGCTGATGGGATAATGAGAGGAGCTAAGGAGGGTTTGACCCTCAGCCAGGGCCCTGGGTGGAGTTTGGAGCGGGGTTGTGCCTTGCAGTCCAGGCAGCTGCTTCCTAGGCCCTCCTTCTCTGATTGCTTCCCTCAGTCAGTTGCATCCTGACTGCCCTCACAGTTTGGTGTGGTTTGTCTCCCCTGAGGCCATACCCCCCATCACTACTCCCACTTTCCCCCTGCTCTGGGGGAGACCAAGCTGTGCAGAGAGAGCTTTGAACCCAGCTTGCAGGGAAGACCAACCAATGGCAGGATCTGAGGAACCAAGAATGAACCCTTGTCTCTATGCCAGGCCTCAGGCTGTCTGGAACCACCTACTGCCCTGCCACACAGCCCTGCCTTACAGCCGTGTCATTCAGCCCTGACACACAGCCCTGCCATACAGCCATGTCATACAGCCATGTCATACAGCTCTGACACACTGCCCTGACACACAGCCCTGACACACAGCACACTACAGGAAACCCTGGCTTCAAATGCCAGGCCTGGGGACCTAGCAGACCCACGCACCCACAACCCCTGGGCAACTTTTTATCTTCTTGTTACTTTAGATTTGAAACCAGCAATGTCACCTGTCCCCTCTAGTGCCCCAAACCTCTGCACATTTGTGTTCTTCTTCGTAGACGTCCACCCATTGCAGAGAAAAAGACACACTGTGTTTATGAACTGCTCTGCTTAAGGCCTGGCATGTTAGACCAAGATTCTAATGTGTCAAACGCCGTGATCGGGGGACATAGGTAGCCAGATGGTCAGATACGGGGTGCCTTAAGCCAATCCTCCTGAAATGACACCTGTTAGGTACTTTCAGAATCGATGACAGAGGAAGCAGATCCTGGGAAAGTCCTGCAGGAAGACACAAGCCCAGGCATTCCACACATCCTAGGCTGTACCCTCACATCCTGTGGCTCAGATTATGTTCTGGAGAAAGGCACCTGAAAGGTTGCTGCGTCAACCTAGAGACTGGCCTCTGGCTCGAACCCCTGTCTCTGGGGGTGTCGAGGAGGGAGGGTCAGACTCCTCAGTAAGAAATAGGCCTGTAGGTTGAAACACTAAGCAGCTCCTCAGTAAAATGGTAAGAGATGTTCTCACTGTGACACCTGTGGGGGAAGTAACAGAACCAGCAGTCATGGGACAGAGACAGCCACTTCCTTCATAAGGCATCCCCGATTTACTGCAAGTCCCACTCCTAACACAACTGTCTGAGCAAAGTGTGGTGACACTTGTGTCCATGTCAACTTCCTTCCAGTGAGAAAAGGCTCCCAACACAGGGGTGTCTCCTGTGGGCACAGTGGGCTCCTAGCAGCTATGTGGAGTCAGGAAGTATTTTGTTGTTGTTGCTGCTGCTGTTGATATTTTCTCAAAAGCTTTAGAATTATCTTCTTTGAACAAACTCCAAAATTTTCACTTTTCTTCTAACCATTTTTTATGTATAACATTCTTTAAGTGAATTTTCGGCCTTGCTGGGAGATAGGAAAAGAGGGGTCCGCATTCTCAGTTCTCCCAACCTCCACGGCCTTTCAGGCGTCTCTTGTTATGGAATTTAAGGACAGCACACATTGAGTCAGTTGGACATTACTTTATAAGGACTTACGGTGAGATGTACTGGACACGTGACTTGATTTTTAGAAGACTCTCCTCACCTCTGCCCTGAGTCCATCTTAGCCATGTTCCCACAGGAAGACTCTCCTCACCTCTGCCCTGAGTCCATCTTAGCCATGTTCCCACAGGAAGAGAGAAGAAAAAATGAGATTTAACCCTGAAAAGTAAAGAACTAAAGCTCTTGCTGGTACAGAGTGGAGAAGGAGGAGAGGCACGGTGCAGGAGACTTACCGCCACGGTAAGACCATGCTGTGGTGGGATGGGGTTCGGGAGCTACTGAATAGACACAGAAACTAGAAGTTTCTTAGAACTTTTTTGTGAGTCATTTCAAAGTAAAATAACATTTAAATCAGCACATAGATATTGAATGCATGTGTTTGTGTTTATCTACTCATTAAAAGACTGTGCAAAATTAAAAAATTTTTTTTAAATTTAAATGTCTTCAGGTCAGAAACTTTTGCACTCTAACTTAAAGCCACAAGTGAAAGTCCAAGTTGATCTTGTGTGATGGGCCGCAGGTACAGCACAGGCTCACTAAAAATATTGTACAAAGTGACCTTCAGGCCACGGGAACACAGCACGCATGGGGTACGTGCTCATCCTTGCTAAGCCTGAGGCTGCATTCAGAAGACATCTCACCGCGGAGGTGGGAGTATTCTAAAATTAGAAGTCGCTGGTATCAGATGCTCGAGACGTGGCTGCAGCAGCAGCAGCCCCAGGGTCTCACTGTGTTCTTCCTCATTCTATTTATATCCTTTACACTGTGAAGGGCAGTTCGTGTCACCTGTTACCAGGCCTAACTGCAGGAGCTTATCAGGGGAGGCATGGGGGAGAACTGAGTTCCCGCCGCAGCACCCACAGGTCCAACTTGGTGGTGCCAGGCCTGGGATCCGAGCTGGGAGCCCACAGCCAGTGGGTTCCCAAGGCTCACAGGCCTGCTAGCCTAGCCAGTGGGTGAGCTCCAGGCTCAATGAGAGACCTCGCCTCAAAAAGTAAGGCAGAGAAGTTAGCCGGCATAAACCCACAGCCTCCACATGCAACACATCTGGGAATGTACAATTGTGCATACACACACACACACACACACACACACACACACACACACACACTGTTTAAATACAGGATCACAGGAGACCACACAGTGCCACATCCTGCCCCTGAGCTTGCCCAGAAATCTCCTGTTCAGGAGGGCGATGCCACGACAGGTAGGGTTGCTCTGTTGTCCCTTGATCTGTCTGCCATTGTAAAGGCCCCTTGGTTCAGGTCACTCTTGTAGGAATATCCTGTACAAGTCCCCAGACTGTGGGAGGGGGCAGCCCATTTACGAACTACCTTGGCAGAGTGGATGGCTTCGGCAGCACCAAGCACCGCGTGACAGAGCCCAAATAGGCATTTTGCTGTGAGGCACAGGCTCAGGGAACTTGCTGGAAATATTAAATTAAGCAATGTAACAGCTGAGAATAATTGGGTTTTCTGCCCCGTTGCCTGTGATTTTGCGTGGTGTTTGAGGCAGCTAGGCGGATCTATTTGAGTTGGTCTGGGAGAGGTTCCCAGGAGCTCCTGGAGGTGAGGGCCTGGGTGTGGCCGAGCCCCTGCGGAGGTTGGTGCTGGGACCCCAGAACCATCATTTCCTGGTTCAAAATAACTACAGACTCTGTGTTTTGAGTCTTCCATGTGTCATTGTGGGGCGTCTGAGTCCTTAGGTGTCTTAGTCGGCAATGGATCTGGGTCTTCCTTGGTAGCCACTAAAAGACACTTTCCCTAGTTCCCCACCCCTCCCTGGGGACGGCTGGTTAAAAACCATTTGAAAGATGAAGAGGAGCCTGCCCTGTTGGTGAT